>NW_019101569.1:79326-284292 GCF_001856785.1 Myzus persicae
CCCCCCCATAACTAGATTCACTTTTCTGTTGAAGATAATCGAAGTATTTTTACTGTTTTTAAAGGCGATGACAGGCACAAAAAAATTAAAATTTAAGAATTTAAAAAAATACACATCATTGAAAAATCAAAACAACCATTGCTCCGCTCAGAATCTAAAATATGATTTACGTCGTTTACGAAAACAATATAATTTTAAACAGTAGGTAATTGAAAGTGACTCAGAGCAACCATTATAACATCTGACGAGGCACCCTGTATAATATATAATATCATTGATAATATTATGTACCCAACACAAAATAATACGCTTGGCAGAGACTATTGGACACGCCGACCGTAAATAACGACGTCAAAGCGTAACTCTCGGGAAATCGCGTTTTCCGCGTTTTCTTTGATAATAATACATAGTCGTCTATATTGGAGGGTATTTCATGTATATACAAAACACGCAATCGATGAGTTGCAGTTTTTAAAATTTCGCGCCAAAAATCTGGCGGGGTGGATCACTACGTAATATAATATTATAAATACAGTAATAGACAATAACGCATAATGGGTACCCACATACATAATAATATTTATTATCCGTCCTCACGAAATCCCAGCCTGCAACATTGTGAAAAGTGAATTTAAATAGGTAGATGCTGATGTATTCGTAAAAACCTTTTTATATTTCAATAATTACTTACTACAGAGATTATCCGTACATTGTATGTGTAAATAACCCAAGTGCGGCCCGCGGAAGATCGAGTGGTTGCGGTGCGTTCGCGGTTCCTACCTTCGACCTTCCTATACCTAGGTACAATACGATATACCTATAGGCTATAGATCAGTTCGTTAGTCGTTGGCGTACATTTCGGGTTCGGGGCGCAACAGTCTTCCGTCGAAAAGCGTGCTCGCGCGTCGTTCCTCCGTTTACCATTATTGCTGTGCACATATTTTATAAATTAATTATTATATATTATCATAAAATAATATTTAATATACTTCATCGGTTGAGGCCTATTATATGTAAGGCCGGTACACACATCGAGATTGATAATCATCATTATTTTAGGACTTTAGGTCTACCTACTTATTAATACGACACGCAATACTCTATAGCCGCGCCAGTATACCTACCATCCTGTATATTTATTATTTATAATAAAATGTCAGTCGGCGACTTGAACTTTACCACGGTAAGCACATCACATTTTATAATTGACATCGTTTTACACGAGTGAAATTTTACGTTTTTAAGTAGTAAAATATAAAGCACATTACCTGCTATATCTATATACCATTATTACGTCGACAACGAAAATAGGTATATTTTTTATATGAAAATAGAATTTATTACTATACATACAGCATGACGTATAGGTATAATTGTACGTAAATTTGGAAATTAAAATTAACAGAAATTAGCCCATATAACTTACTAGTTATTACTTATGAGTTATGATTATCTACTATAGTTACTCGGATATATTATCATCCACGCCAGGCCAATTTAATTGTATGAAGCCTAGTGCGAATGCACTGGAAGGTATAGGTGATGACAATGCAATATAATTAAATGATAATTAATTATAAATATTTCCCTGTAGACAAATTACACATATACGTTAGTAAATCGATAAATTAAAAAATAAAATGTTACAAAATAAAATACTTTTCTTGCTTGCATATAATATTCTTAAAAATTATTTAAGCGTACCTACCTAGGTATATTATTATATGCTCATAAGTATTATTTTTTACAATAAATATTCTCTATTTTAAGTCATTAATGTTTTTTAAACATAAATTACGATAATTTAATCACCTATACCCGAGAACATCATTTGAACATCGCTATAGGTACAACTTGTCCTATTATAATAATTATTATTTACCATGTATTGTGTTCATGTCATTTCTCGTCGTTGTAAGAATGATTTAGACGAAATGACGGCTTAGACTATAATTTAAGGATTTAGTTGAGTCAATTTTAAAAAATATGTAAGTAAATATTTGCTTGTGTATATTATTTACTCCATGGTATATTGGTAAGGAGTAAGGACACCAATTTTTTACACACTGGAAATTATATTCAATAACCATTTACATAGTTATTTTATTTACGACCCTGTTTTAATTTGTGTTAGGTATTTCATACAAAAAAAATTAATTAGGTACTCATATCTTTTCATGATTTGAAAAAAAAGTAAGTACCTAAAAATACAATACAGAATAATTACATGGAACCAAATCATCAGGTTAAAAACCATTTCATTTATAGAATAAATAATTCGATTAAAACGAATCCGTCATGACCATGAGCCATGCACAAAAAAAATGTTTCTGTTTACAGGAGTCAGGAAAACGTAAAATTAAAAATACCGACAATATACATAATAGCTTATCGAAATTATTATTATATGCTTCAATACCTAAACGGTAATAATAAGACGTTATAGGCTATAATCATAGACCATAGTAGTGGTTACTGGTTATATATATATATATATATATTAGAGTTATTGAAAGTAACCAAAGTATAATATCGATTTATTTTCTATTTATATTAATCGGATAGGAAGATATTTAAAATCGTCCATGACTTTTATCGAAAACAATGTGTAACAATTGAATTGAAGGGCAGTAGAATACAATAGCACTAGTCTTTGTTTACACTTAATTCAATATATACATAGACAAAAGTATAGAATAACTTACTCACTATACTTGTGTTTGCAGTATAAATTCGTTTGGTTCCTATGCGACGGCCACCCCTCAGGTCTGTATGACTGTAATATGATGAATGTGATCAGCAATAAGGCCAATAACCCATTATAATCGTAAACCGAGGGACATATCTTTGTATCTATACCTATGTATACCTAATATTCAATTTGCTGTAAGTCTATTAAATAAGTAGGTACAATAAAAACGGAAACAAATCTATGGAACAAGAAAATAAAAGATTTTTTATTTTGTCCGAAGACCTTAGGAATACAAGTTTGCTGTATAAAATATGAATAAGAATATACGATACAATTCATAATAATGTTTGGAAAGTATTTATTTCAAAACTATTATGAGTATCGAATTTCTTAGGTATTATACTTTAATATTTAATATAATCTGTTTATACCTATTTCCTATAATTAAATTAATTAAATTAGATAAATATCGATTTTTCAAATTTCAATTACAGAAAAGGAAGGGCTGAGCGAATAACAAGAAGATTCCATTTAAAATCTTTTTTGAAAAACATCTAGTTTATTTTTAAATTATAAAGTAAAGATTTTAGTTTTTACTTATATTATTAACTACTTATTAATTATTATTATTTGAACTAAAAAATAGTAGTTGCAACTGAAAATATTTTATATTCTTATATGTTTAGCTTATACATTTCACCTATTATAACCTACGACTTTTATCGTTCTAATAATTTTCGTCACCTTACTGGCTCGTCTATACTTTGATTTTCATAACATTTATTATATACGCAATAGGTATTATATATTTATATAAAGTCTCTATTATTATACTCTATTGTCTGTGTTTCGAGAAAGAAAGTGTTATGCAACTTAAGTAGCTATAGGTAACAACTGTAATAACAGTATAAATGTATAATATATAACCAATAACCATAGTTCATATAATAACCAATAATATTAGTATCATTAACTAGAATACATTTATAAATATTATAGGATATAACTCAAGCGCCTCAAATAGTTCAAAGTCATGGCTTCTCGAATTTTTGCTATAAATTTGCCATTTGCGTATAATTTATGTGTATCACATCTCAACAACGTAACTGCCATAATTTACAACTCGTTGCGCACACTGATTTTTAGATTTAAATATGCAATTCAGACAATTCAGTATACAATTATTATATACACACACATTATACATTTTCATTATTCGTTTGAGAAAATAGCCAATTTTCCTTCACACTTTAGTAGTTGAGTCTTTAATAGGCTTATAGTAAACAGGACTAACTATCTACTACTGCAAACAGGCGTGATTAAAAATGAATGTTTGTGTTAGAGTGTGAAAATGAATGTGTGATTTTTTCAAACTCTATGCTGCAATTGTTAAAATGATTATACCTAACTGTCAATATTATAGAAGTATAGATACTGCTAAATATACTTATTATCATATTGATTTTTAATGGTCGCATTTAAGTCCGTTTTTTTAAGTTAAGCCATCAATAGTTTTGCATATACCTGTCTATTCATATATTTTTTCAAATAATTGATAAGTAGACCTACCTATTTATGGTATCTTATCTTTTAAAATTATTGATTTCATTTTTTATCAAATTAATTTTCCAATCAGTTTCACTTCGTATTTCAATGAAATTATGTCCATTACTTGATTCATATGTGGATGAGCAGTGTAAAAGTGACTATCATAATAAAATATCTATGAAAACTTTCCGCACCAATTAGTGGTTTTAGAATTGTTATTCGGATCATCGGATCATAAGTTCCAATCATATACTATAATCAATAATAGGTACCTATCTATTATTATAAGAAAAATATAATTAAAAAACTTCAGTATTTAATGTGCACCAACAACTTGCTTTGATTTTTTAATTCTATAATCGAAAATGTCGATAAGAAAAAGCGTTTTGATTAGAATATTCTAGGTCAGCTACCGCAATAGTTAACAAATATAGGTACACATGAATATATTAAAAGGTAGGTACCAGCTGGAAGCTATAAATATAGACAGATTTTCGAATAATGCAATTTTTGTAAACGTGCCTGTTACGTGCATAAATATAATACTACTTAGGTATTATTATAGTTATTATACCTTAATTTTAAATAAAGCAATAAGCATGAATTATTGAGCCATTAAAAATATACTTATACCTACACATAAAATGTAGGTATAATCGCAGAATGTTTATGTGTATACACTCAAATTACTTTAAATATAAAAAATCGTAGTAATTAGGTTAAACGTTTTAATAACACGTTTGAATTCAATATAGGTACCGGCGTGGCGGCTTATAGTTCCTTTTAAACAAATTAATTCCTACAATTTACTTAATATGCACATTACTTGAGATAGACTACACAAACATTTTGCAGACATTATACTGCACCATAAGAAACGATTTCTCCCCTGCGTCGTCTAGAGGCCTAAACAGAAGATTCTAGACCACGGAAAGCATTAAATATATTAAATTAAATTGGTCTCATTAAATCACTTTTATTTCAAATACATACATTGAACAAGCAGTTGATAATAATATTTTTTAGTTTTAGGAGAAGTTGATGGGGGATACAACATTTTGATAAGCAATCCCTTGGGTGGTTTTTGCAGGAAGTTTTTGGAGACCAAAATATAACGTTTTGAATCATTTAAATATATGTCACTAAGTACAGAAATAAATCTATACGACTTAATGAATTCCGTTTTTTCAAGGCCAAGCCGTTAGACGTCAACAGGTATGCGACCAAAAAAACCATTGCTCAAGGGATGTTGGACATCGCATTATTGACGGCCAACGCAAACCAACTGAAATACATCCTCCAAGTGGGTGAGAAACACGAGTTCTACAAGCCTTTGTTGGTACTGATAGCTACGTCTATATTTTTACAAGTGAGTGGGCGCATCTATATATAATATATTATATAATATAGATTATAGGTGTATACGAAATATTCTTATGCATATACAGTACATAAATTATATATTTATATACAGTATTATGGACACTCGTGAGACTTGGCCTAACCTATAGTTAGAAACATTCGAGATTTACAGTAAGGTTTGAAATTTTTTGACGCGTGAAAACAAATTACCTATAATTTTTAACAGAAAATTTCTTAAAATCGAAAATAAAAAATAAGTAGCTAGTGCATATATTATGTTACATTACATCGTTTTGACCATCACTGACATTATTGCTGCTGAAATACAAATACTATACGCGTCCTATATAGGTGTTCATGGGAATGATATTTCTATCACTAAATCTGCTTCGGGACTGTCGTTTCCATTTGATCGAGTACAAGACATCGTCGCTGTTCATCAATCAAGTGCCGGTCGTGTGCACGTTTATGGTGTTTACGATCAACATAATAATAGGAGCTTTCGATTCCGGACTAGCCAGCATCGTACCGACATCAACGTTCAACACGCCGTCCGTCCCGGCCATTGGTTCCAATTGATATTTTATGTATAATATACTAATTATATTATAACGATTACAAAAAATAAAAATCGGAGACAATGCAATATATTATATTATTATTACACTACAAATATTATGTACATCTGACGATAACAATTTGAATTAGTTAAATATGTATTCCCAATAAGTGGTCAAGTTCATCACATGCTGACGGTTTATAGGTATACAAAATAAAAGACAAAAGTACTAAAAATGTAAGAAAAGGAGACCGTGGTACCGACTAGAGATTAGAATACTAGATCATATGCATATTGAAATAATTACTGCCTACGGGTGGGTCACTGAGTTTTTGTATATTTTGGAAAATATTTAACAATTCATTAGGTACTCGTTAAATTACCAATTGGGAACATATATATATATACATAAATCGAGAATTATTCAAACGAAAAGTAATTTTTCAGGAAAATAATTGTTTAGATACCTAAAACCCTGTGGAGGAGTGATATATCCAAATGAATTACATAATATATACGAGATTTTAATTATAAATCGTAGATTAAATTACTAAATTATTAAATTACATTCCTAATAAGGAATAATTTGTTTGTATTATTTTTTGAAACCGTTTTAACTCATTACTCTAAGGAATGTCTAACTAAGTGACATAACAATATTCAAATACAATTTCATGAAAATAACAATTCTAGATTATTTTCCTGGGAAATATTTTGAAACTTGAGAGAAGCCCTGCTTTTATTATTTCTGAGAAAAGCTTTCGATTTACTTGTAGGTATACTTACATTCAGAATCTAAATAGGTTGGCAATTGTAATATTACAGCTGCAGATATAGGTATAATTTATATAATTAACCGGTAAACTATATGTTCTGTTCTATATATAGGTGCTCGTTGGTGGGATATTCATGGTTGTCGGAGGGCTGGACATTAAGAAAGAAAAAGACCAACGAAAATGTTTGATTTTAAACGACGTTTCCGTCATCATGGTTTTCTTGATAACCACGATCAATATAACCATATCAGGTTTTGGATTCGACGTTAGTTCGTCACCGGACACAAATTTGAAAAAACAAACCTAAGTTAGTACCTCTTTCACCTTTTCTCCCCCCAAAAACTTTTCAAGTAAAATACCTAATGATACTTATATGATTGTATATTTGAAAAATAAAGATTATTTACACTTAAGTAAAATAATGGTTTTCTTTTCACCTTTGATATTTAATTATCTAACATACCTAATTTAAACTTAAGAGCAATATTAGGTAGTGCCCATATAAAATAAAATCATTGATGAATTCTATCAAAATTCTAACCTCGTACAGTCATAGATATGTATTGTGGATTTAAGCTCGACTGTTTTAAATTACACGATTAAAAATGTAAGTAGTTATTACCTTTTCAAGTTTTTTTATCGTGAGAACAATTTTTTATCAATAATCCTGACACTTTTGATTATCCAATGTAGTGGGTATTTTTCTAAAACCCGGGGTAATCTGAAATAGTGTAATCTACACAGCGAGGATTATTTTCACAAGTCACAAATAATTAGAAATAATATGTGTAAGGTACTTAGGTTTTAAAATTATGTAACTATTAGAAAGCAGTTTTTTTTTCTAGTAGTTTGTAAACATTTGATTTTAAATTATATAGCTATAGAGTTTAGAGTAGACATAAAATATAAACTGGGAACAAATTGTTTTTATTCTTAAAAAATATGATATATTTTGTTTTTATCATTTCATAAGACAATTCTCAGTTAGATACCTACCTATAAATTGTTGCATTATTTAAAAATAATAGTGTACGTATAGAGGTACAAGGTACTTATCAAATTTTAAAATTATTTATAATTTTTTATCAATCTTTAACATTTAATTTGTAGTAGGTTTAGACTTTCTGTAGTGTAAATTGAACCTAGATAAGCTACTATTTTCAATATACCTACATATAATTGTTAAAAAATGAACAATGATAAAAACAATTTACATTTTTGAGCAAACCACCTGTATGTGGTAAATGTATAACGTTAAAGCACTCCTTAACGCCCATCAAATCACATAGTTGTATCAATGATTTTTAGTTTGGAATTTTTAGATATATTATAAAAAAAGTCAAAAATAATATCGATATATGTTGATAAAACTATAACATATAAATTCCTAAAAACCTAACCTTTACTATAAGTTTTCGATTTATAGTAATTGTAAAGTATCATGTGTGTAAATGACATTAATTCATTATCGTTAAATTTATACCAATGCCCTCGATAATGAGATAAAATACAATAATTATTATATAAATGAATGTGTGACGAGACCACCGTCGGTCGCATTTGATTCTCAGACATTATGGTGTATCTCTTGCGGTGTCCCACACGTCCTGTTTTTTTCTCACACAGCAGTGTGCCAGTAATAAGTGTATCGGTGACCCATTTTTATATAGTAACAACAACAACAACAACAACAATAACAATAGTAATAACAATAATAAATAATGGAGAGCAGTTTTGTAGTATACGATACTGTCATTATAATATACGCTTAAATTGTACACCTACATCACGCGCACAGTCGTAGACGCAATAAACCAGATTTCTCTCGACATAACAATGACGGACACGATTATCGCGGCGGACACCAGTCTGGAGATGGACGACGGCGAAAATAGCAAACGTTCCGCCACGCGACTGTTGTCCAGGTCGTTGAGCAAGGTCAGCAACGTCACGTACGACACCAAGAAGAACATGGCGCAGGGGATGATGGACATCGCTCTGCTCACGGCCAACGCCAATCAGCTTCGGTACATACTGGAGTTTCGAGGGGTTAACTCTGCGAATTTCGTTCTGCTGTTGATGCTGATCGCGTGCAGCCTCATATTACAAGTGGGTACTACGTTGAGCGTATTAATGAATTTTCCTGCGGTGTGTTAAATAAACGGGGGAAATCGAATGCTTGTATACTATGGCTATACATGTGCAAAAGTTCAGTCGATTTTTATGGGGTTAAAATTGTGTTCAAATAAATTTAAACAGACAAACAAATTCGCGTAACCCTCCTGGTTCCGCAATCAATATTGAAAATAAAGTATTGATCCATTTATTATTATAGATATTAATTATCGGGCATGAATATAAAACGATAAAAAAAAATAATAATATTATATACATTATATATGTATTGCAATAGTCTTTTTTTTTTTTAAATATCATTAATACTTTATAAAAGCAAATTAACAAACATTTAATTTGCGGTATATGAAGGTTTGATCCAGACAAAAATATGATCCAATTTTTAAATAATTTTAATATTATTATAATAGCTTTGGACAAAAACTGACAGTATCTCGAATATATTATAAAAATAAAATCATCTAATATACTGCACCTTCTTTATCATGGCTTAATGTACCTACCCTAAATCTAAAATAATGTCAGTTATAATATGTTTAATATGAACTAAACGTTTTCAAAATAGGTGTCATTTGTTTGTTGAAGTTGTGAAAAATTATATTGCCCAGTTCATGCAGATCTTTTCGATTTGCAGAATTAGTTTGATCCAAGAGACCATTTAAAAAATTAGTCTAAAATAGATTGTAGTCAATTTTTTTTTAGATATTTGAAGTTCAAATTTTGATAAAATTGGATATTCATCCGAAAATAACTATTATGGTTAATTCTTTGTAACTCAAAATTATTATCCGCAGGACCGGAAACATTTATTTTACGTTTATCTATTAATGTATTTTATAACTACACAATGAAATATTTATAATATAGGCATAGAATCATTTTAAGCTATTTCTCATTTGTAGGTACCATTAACCTTCGTATTCACACACCCTGCAACAGTAGGTCGGCATTGACTCAAAAGTTAATATAGATACTAGATACCTACAGAATGTAATAGAAAGACCTGACAAATAAAAAGTTATCAATTAAGATACCAATTAGTTAAATGTATGAAAAAATATGAAAATGATATGAATGATAAGTAGTCTGAAAATTCCCAAAGTTATTACGTTTCAAATGAATTTACTCCAAAAAAATATTGATCTTTAAACAAATAACTTATTGACTTAAACAAACATTTTCAGATTTACAAATTTTGAATATTTCTAAAAAAATTTTTTATTTAATTTAAAATTGTTTGTATTAGAAAATAATTATAAAAAATTGTATACTTGTTATGTAGCACGGGCGTCTATAAATTATTTTTTTTTAACATTGATTGGAACAAGTTATTTTAATGGTCAGGTTATTCTGTTACACATTGTATAATAATTATTAGTAATACTATATATATAATACTTAATATACTATAATATACTATACAATGTTTTCAACAAAAATTATTCAACACATTGTCACATTGTGTTATTAATTAGGTAGTAATTATATAGCAGTTTACATTACTCAAAGTTGAAAGTAAGAGCATTTTAATATTTTAATGCTGGGTTGCATGAACAATCACTTCATATTTAACAAATCAATACTGAGTTGATAGTCCCTTAATCACGATTTAGTCATTTTGGTCTATTCAATTTTACTGAACTATTAAATTAATACATTTATGTTGGAACCTGACATGTTATAAAACATAATTTAAAAAAAAAAACACATTTTTGTAGAATTAAGACATTTATTGTTCCACACAGAATTTTATATAAAAACAGTAAAAAATATTCATTATAAATTAATATTAAATATAAAAATTAAAAAATTAACTCTAATAGGAGATAGTCATAAATACTTCTAAAAACTAGGAATTTAATATTTTGTTTATTAATTTATTAGTAATGAAGAAGGTTACACTAAAATCAAGTTATGTAGAATATTATTTAAAAAGTTATAACTATAAATTAAATATTGATTTACAACTTATAATCCTACTATAAATAGATTCATGCCTTCGTGGTATATCGGGCATTGGTTATGCATTACAAAAAAATATTCTACATATTTTGAAAATATGATTGTGTATAGTACATAATACATGGCATATTATGTAATGGCAACAATTCCTTACAACTAAATTTAAGATATTTTTTTGTTTAAATAGGTATGCATTTTTATCAAATATAACTTTGATGTGTTTAAAATAAAAATGTTTTGATTACAAGCAGAACTTATGTAGAACTTTGTTTTAAATTGTTGAGCCTTGGGTCAAAGCAAATTTTATAAATTCTCAACAACAAAATAATTTGCAAATGTTCATGATTTTGATAACATTTGAACTTTGAAATCTTAAATAAAATCCATCTTGTGTTTCTAATACTTTTAAACTGCTAAAAGAAAAAAATAAGAGGAATATAGTAGTAGTTATTCAGTTTTCAAGTATTTTAACTAAGCATAACAATTTTTATTAACTCTTGAAAAAATAATAAAACTAAAATAGTTCATATGTCTGTAATAGCTTAAAATTAGTCTAAATATTTTTTTGAATTTAACTGAGTATAGAAAACGATAATTTAAGTAAATATGGAATGTTTTAAGTTTCAACAGTTAAAATTTTAAAATTAAGACTGTTTAATGAAAATTCATTAAAAATATTATACACCCTGTGTTTTTACCATTACTTATATAATATTATCTGCATTACAGAAATTATTTAGTATACTTCAATTGTTTTAATGTGTTGCTTATGGCTGACATCGTAGGTGATTGTTGGAACTATTCTCATATTCAAAGGTCGCATGGCCTGTATCAGTAGCGGCACATCCAATGAGATAACCAAAGTGGATGCCATCAAATTGAACAACTATGTTGTCCTCGGAGTTTTTCTTATAACCGTCATCAACATATTCATAGCAGCATTTACAGTAGCACCGGCCTAATATATTACTTAACACAACAAGGTAGCACACAGCACACCACCAACTAAATATTATCTGTACTGCAGCATAGAAGTAGCGTCCGATCCGTGATCTTCAGTTATATAACTTTGTTGTATAATAAATTAACAATTACTATATTTTACTTATTATATAAGAAACATCCATGCTTTATGGCACAGCTTGCCAATAAATATGTGTTGGATTCCAATTAATAAATTCAATTAAAAATATATATAAATATAAATTGATTTCAGATTGCATTTTTATGCTATATTTCAATAAAAAAAAATGATTACAGTATAGTGAGTATAAAATAAAATACAGAATCATTAAATAAAACCAGGGGTGGTAAACGTTTGAAAAATGAAACTAAAAAAATAAGCGATTCAAAATGTTTTTGTAAAAACAGAATTATTTGGCAGGATAATTCAAATTAATCAAAGTATTACGTCTGTCAATACAAACATATTGTTCTGTGATGAGTAGAATTTTTAACCTAAGAATAATAACAACATCAAAAATTCTAGACAATATTAAGTAACTAAAATTACAATCATAATCCCCTATATCATTATTATTTATTACTATTGTAAAATTATTATAATTTTTATTGTAAAATCAATTGAATTATGACTGTGAAATTATCATAATTATTTCAAGCATTCTTATTAACAAAAAAATATATTAAAATATTAATACTGTTATTTTAAGTAATTTAAAAATATTATATGAAAAAAAAAAAAATGATTTTATAAATGTATACTTGTACTTACAATTTTAGGTAAAATGTCTTAAAAAGTTAACAAAAAAGAGAAAAATAAAAATGTTTTCCAACCCCTGATATAATTAATTTAATAATAAGTGAAGAATATGGACCTAATATTTAATAGATGAATTAATTTTACTATTGTTTTATCTTAAAGTCTTAATGAATTAAATACATATTAATACGCAAATAATATTATGTAAAAACAAAAACACATAAATAAATACATTTTAAATGTATAATAAAAACATTTATTAAATTTAGGCTTTTAAAAAATATATTATTCTTTTCTCCATGTTAAAATTTGCATTAGTAGCAACGTAGTCTCGTGTTTTTTTCCTACTATAAATTTGATATGAATATAATCATTAGGGCCCAAGAATATAATATGCATGTACATACTTATTTTTATTAGTTTCACAAGAAGCTAAGCGTTATGATAAAACATTTGACATATAACATTTGATTCTTAGCTTAATAGTTTGTATGTAAAATTGTATTTTGTATACTTCTGAATACTTAATTTTATTAAAAATTATTTGGTATATTTTAGAATTTTTCAAAACTACAATGCATGCATTGAAAAAATAAATAATATGAAATTAATACTATATGTTCACATTACAATTATTTTTACCTATTTATTGACCCATTGACCTTTCAGTTAATAAATCATTTTAAATAATCGATTGATAATAGTTCATCAAGTTATATATTATTATCGTTATAATAAAAAAACAAAAAATTAGTATAAGACTTATTTAATAGTTGTGTATACTTTTAGTATACAATGGCATCTTCAAATTGTTGATGTTTTCCTCGATTTAAAAATAGGTATTTTCTAGAAAACAGAAGTGAATTTAAATTTGTTATGTTCCCAAGTTTTAAGTAGTCAACTGTAACTCTACGGGTAATACACACACATATTATAGAAATGTACTTATGTTTTAAAATGTATTTTTGTTCATAACTTATTATTCAGATGAATACTTAAAATACAATATGCAATGCAGTAAGTGAATGAGTTATACAAGTTCAATATGCAGTTCAATTATTTAAATTATTTAATACAATTGATATGTTTTTAAATTTGTTTAAATTTAATGAGTAAGTTTTTTTTTCATCTTTCATAATATCTTTTTATTGTATATAATTTTTGGGCCCTAGTAATTATATTTTTTTAAGTTTCTCATAATAACCTATTTAAAAATTGAATTTTAAATATATTTTTCTGGTCTAAAATAAATGATCATAATATAAGTAATATTAATGTTAAGTTTATACCTGATTAATAGAATTTCCATCATCATTTTAAATCTTAAATAAAAGAATGCACAGAGACTATATCATAATCAGCGTTTGAATCAGTATCATCATTCTCATTAACCACAGGAATGACTTGAACAAAATTATCAGCATTATCATCATTTAAAGACATTGTCTCATCAATATCAGACAATGTATGGACATATATTGTTTGGACATTGTCGTCTATGAGTGAAGTCTGATAATCTTTGAAATCTTCATCTAATTGATCTGCCATTCTACTAAGTCCTAGATCATTTTCATCTTTAACAGGTACATCTAGCTGCACTTGTGGTGATACTTTTAATGGTGAGTGTAAGTTTTTCATTACTTTTTTCGGAGTACCTAGGTCTAATAATTTTTCAGATTTTGGAGGATCAGGATCACTCTCTGAAGCACAAGCATTTTTCCACTCTGGAAGTCTATCCTTTCTGCCGGAATGCCCAAATTGAACATATTCTGGATGATCAACTAACGGCTTTAAAAGATCAAATTCCATTCCTTTATCAAAGTCTGGAATTCTTGAATTGTTTATACTTTTATCTTTTATGTTCATTGCATTGATTTTTATATGTTCAATATTTTTTGAACCAGTATTCATTTTTACTTCAATATCTGTACTGTCAACATAGAGAGGCTCTATCTGCTCAATTTCAGTATCCGTGAATATATTTTCATCTGTAGGATATTGAGTTTCAACTATAACTTCTTCAATTCCTGACTCAATTTCAGTTTTTTCTTCTTCTGTTGTTGTGTCCATTTCTGTCGATAAAACACTTTCTTCTACTTCAATAGTTGAGTATTCTTCTTCCAATTCTTCGGGAGTGAACGTTTGGGTTTTAATTATATTGATGATTTGCCGATCAATAATCTTTTTCAAATGTTGACATTTCTTTAAAAGCTTGTTACGTCTATTAAAAACATCATTTTCAAAATGTTGAATCAGTTCTCTTATACCACCTTTTACACCAATCTGAAATGAATCATAAAGATTTAATTAATTATTCAAATTTGTTTCATTTAAATTAATAATTCCTTTGATCAGTTATTAGTTAGATTAAATTAAGTTTTAAAATTTTGAAAAGAATAAAAAAAAATGATGAATTATTGCAAGTTAAGTTAAGTCTGGTGGAAACTAGAATACATTTGATTTTTATTACAATTATTTTTAGGTTATTCAGTTACGTTCGTTAAAACCTTCAATCAGACCTATACACTACTTAAGCTTTACAACTAGTTAAATTGTTTAATAAAAACGAAAAAATTAGTAACCTATTTGAATTATAATAATATACATACGTAAACACTAAACAACAACAAAAATAAATAAATTCACTAGGTTAGGTACTAAAAAAATCTATGAACACAAACAAAATATATTAAAAACATTTGTGTACCTAATAATTATTTGTTCAATTTTAATTTAAAGAAATTCAAAATGTTTGGTGATGAATTTTATTTTTAAGCCAATCGTAATCGCATTGAATAACAAAAAAAATTAATTAAAACTTTGATTTGATCTAATGCTGTTAAGTTATAATTATTTTGTGTTAAAATATGACTAATTTATTTATTGCTACCCATATTATGATTGTATAAATTTGTTTAGATTAAAAACAACTATAAAAAAAATCCAAGTTTTTGAAAAGCCTCAGGAAAAAAAAATTATGAAAAACAGAGATTTTTAGGTAAATCCAAATCGATTTTGTTTTTTTCGTGTAACTCTAAAAAAAATAACCGTAGATACATGAGATTTTCACTGAATGTCTATATTAACATGAGCACCTAAAGTTAAAATTTTTACAAAATTTGTTAAAATCACAAAAACTTGTAAATTATTTGAGTTTGATATTTATACTAATTTTTCTATTCATATCAAAGATTTGATAATTGAATAAAAGATTCCCTATAAGGTTTTCTACATTTAACAAAAAAAAAGTTAACTGGAAAGTTCAATAATTGTTTGAACTTAGACATTGGATATTCATCCATAAATGAACAAATTTTCATAGAATGATTTACTAATTTAGTGTTCAAAACTAATAAGCTATAAGCATTAGGTATTTTGTCATTTACTAGGAGTAATAAAATGTTCAAAATATTTTGACTAGGTTTGAGCTATTTATAGACATTTGAAATTAGATATTTTGTTAGTTTTTTTTTTCTACAGGTCAATAAAATTATTTTCGTTGAGTTGAAATGCTTGAAAATTTAATACAAGGTTTCTCATTATTTTTTATAGTAGTTGAGAAATATTAAAGATCTATATGCATGATATACCAAATTATTTTGAAGTTAAAAATTTATAAAATGTTAGGTTGAAAATTTAAAACAAGGTTGCTCATAAATAGTTCACTTTAATTAAAAAAAAATATATGTAAACAGTTTTTTATATAAACTTTAAATTCAAATTTGGATGAAATTATTATTATTTGGTTAGGTATAAATAATAGTTAATTGTTTATTCTGTGTTGACAGTTTATAAATATTATATATTATATATATAAATGTATTTTTTAATTATTTGGGTGAAGTTCTAAAATGGATACTAAAGAGTTTATTATCGTATTCTTAAGTACTATATCTAAGTTTAAACCACGATAAAAAGATTATATCCACCATCATCAATTAATTATGGATTGAATGAACCTTTAATATGCTAATGTACATTGTTAACCCAGACTTCTCCTCAGAGTCCTCTTTCTCTATTTTTACCTAATTAATTAAAATTATATCCTGTAAAACTGAACAGTTTTTATGTTTTTTTTTGCTAAATGTTATATGCTTTTATTATACTTGTTTCTGTATACATTGTTAATAAATGCAACGTCTGCAATTGTTTTGCTTTATGATTATTATGACTATTGTAATTGGTATAAAATTAAAATAAATAAAATTGATAAATAAATATTATATAAATATTAAGCTCACCTCTTGAAGACTATTATCAATTGGATCAATACTATCTGGATATGGGTTATTTGCTTGGATATCGAAATGTTTTTTCATAATAACAGCCAATCTTTTTACATAGTCAATAGCTACATCTGCTAAAACATATAAGCTTTCTTCGTTTGCTATACTAAATCCAGCATGAGCTGTGAATACTACAGATCGTTTTACCATTATTTTATTCCAGTCATCGCGATCAATTTGATACTCCCATTCTGAAATACCATTTGCAAATCTAAAACGTTCCTCTTCAGTAAATTGTCGACGTGGCCGTTCAATTTTAGGAATAGGAGGCAATAGCTTGTATTCAACCAATCCTGTTGGATCATCAGGTGTTTTTAACACTTTCAAAGCTAAAAGATCCAACTCATTATAATATTCATTAAGATCAATATTGTACATTATATCGGGGTTAACAATATCTGGATCTTCTACAAAACATTCAGCATTTTCGGTTTCAGGTTCTTCATCGGTATTTTTTAAATGTGTGTTTCTCGATAAATATTGTTTTACATAATTACAATCTTCTAATTTTGATATTCTAATACGTTTAGTTAGTTCACTACTCTTTTGTTCATCACAATTGTTCAAAAATAATTTATTATAAAAACTACTTAAAAGTAGTGCTTGTTGTTCTCTACTCAAATTTATATCATCTGAATCCAATAAGCTAGGAAATTGATGTAAAGAAACAACACGAGATGGGCCAGGTAAGCTGGTTGAACATGATGGACCAGGTATGTTGGTTGAATTCGATGGACCAGGTAAGTTTATTGAAGATGATGGACCAGGTAATTTGATTGAAGACGATGGACCAGCTAAGTTGGTTGAAGATATTGAACTAGGTATGTTAGTTGAAGTCGATGGACCAGGTATGTTGGTTGAATCAGATGAACTGGGTATGCTGGTTGAACATGATGGACCTGGTATGACGTTTGAACGTGGTGGGCGATATAATTCGTTCAAAGTTGAGTTAGTCAAATGCTGTACACGTTCAAGCAATTTTGCAGATGATAAATCTGGATCATCTTTAGTTTCCTTGACATCAGAAATTGGTTCATTTATCTTAGAGCCGAAGGTAGAGTTTTTTATTTTTTGGGTAACTGACCTTGGTGATTTTGAATTAGTATTTATATCCTCCTTAAAGCCCTTACAAGATGAGAAATCAAAATCAGATTCAATAGAGTGATCACTACCCTCATCAATTAACCACGCATCTTCTCTTTCATCGCATAAAGTTTTTTCTGCCAATAAACACATATTGGCAGGCATTATTTGATTGTCTTCATCGACATCAATATCATCTTCTTCATCATCAAGACAAATGTTTTCTTTTTTAATTTTTTTTTGTGTGACACATCCCATATTATTAAAATCTATTTTCTGATCTTGTATGTTTTCATTAGGTTCCTTTTCATCATTAAGTTCCATGATTTAATGAGGTAAAATATAAATAATTTTAATGACTTATATTTTCTAAAACAAAAGAAAAAAACAATTAAAAATATAATGTGTATTAACTAACCGTTCCAATGATCAATAAAATAATCTTACTAAAAAACAAAACCATAATAATATGACTACGCAAAGGGTTAGCTTATTAAATAATGTAATATTAGTCAATAATGATTTGGTTATTTAACCGTTAAACGCTTACCATTAGTCGATTCAAGGGAAATCTTAAACTGATTATTTTTATACGTTTTTTAACTATCTCTTATAAGTATATCTTATTGCTATCAGTGATCAGTTAGTTTCGACCGCAATGACATTCCATAAACCTTACAAAGTCGTTTTGACAACTAGTAAGTAATAAGTAATAACTAATAATTAATAGGTTCACATATAATTTACAAGAAATATCCTATTTAATACTATATTTGATGATTTGACAAATGGTATGCAATAAGGGTATAAAAATAAGGTAAGCTTAGTCAATACCAAGTCAAAATTTAAAAAAATAAAATATTCAGCATTTAAGACACATTGCTTTAATAAATACCAAAATTGATAAAAACATGGTTAAATGGTAAGGACAGTGAACTTACAGTTCCTAATATTTAACCAAATAATAACCCGACATTAGGGAAATAATTAGTTTTGCAGCGTTAGACTTAACAACCAAATGCATACAAACTTAGTAACTGTTTCACTTGTATGATATTCTCAGATTTTAGATGAAAAAAGTTGTGACCAAAGACTAAAGATTGGATAGGTAGGTACATGATAAATTTGTATTTTATATTTTTATACATTAAAAACTACACAAACACAATCAAACCACTAATCAAATATATAGCCTATTTCTTATTTTTTACAAGCTAACTAATAAATCTAAAACAAACAACTTACCAGTTACTTTTAAAGTAGTCTGGGGTAGTCATAGAGAAGTTGAACAATTATTATAATCCTAGGTAATCTCTAGGTAGACACTATAAAAAAATCCTTATTATTATTTTTTTATCTATTAACAGCCACCGAGATTTGGGGCTTGAGCTCAACTGCTCTAGCAGGCTTCAAGAACGAAGATCGAAATTCAAATCAAACGTAAATAGTTAACTGTCGGTCCATTCGGACTCGTCGTTTGACTGTTGGTCGTTGGATAACTTGGATTCATTAGGTAGGTATAATCATTTACATTATCGTCTGACTGTCTGAAACAGAGTGGGCGTGCGCACCGGTCACCGGACAGCGTCTGGGCGGCATATTGTAAACAAGCTGAACATTGGTGACCGTGACCGTGGTTCAGGGCAACCACGATCCAGGATCTTCTCTACGCAGCTTCAAACCATAGATAACATAATATTTACTATTAATAAGCTCAAAATTAAATTAAAATTATTAAAATATTTATTAAAAATAATATATATACCTATTGGCTATTATATTATTATTTATGCATCAAACACATCGGCATCCGACATTCTAGCATTGCCAACTGATGCGCGCGCAACTGTATATTATCAGGTCACAGCGGTGCGGCGCTAGAATCTATCTTAAACAGTCTTGGGCGCCACTGTTGATAGTGTTTACCAGGTTTACCTCCATGACACGACGAAGATGGAGCACCGTTCATCGGAATTATAATTTATATTACAGCACATTATGCGGTATTTTTTTTAAAAATAATATCCAGATTACAAGACAAGGTGATTCATAAAAATAAATTAAAAAAATTCATAAAAAACAGTTTTTTTTTGAATTAAAGTATAATTTGTTATTGATCGTTTTATTGTTTTGGGCTTTTGGAGTAATTCTAGTTTAACAGAAGAGTAACCTATAGACGTTTTTGATATTTTTTATCAAAATGTATGTTATAACTTATAATGTTATAGCATGTAATATATTAAGAATGTAAATAAAAAGTTGGAGGAACTTCATTTGAAAGTTATCGACAAAAAGCACAAGGTTTTTCCGAAAATCGCAATTTTTTTTTAAAGATTAAAGAATAGGTAGGTATACTCATGACTAAATAGATCTATTTAGTCATGGGTATACTTATCTAGAATTATCTTTTTATCCAAATGTGTGGTTTTTAATGCTTAATCGATTGATAAAATCAAAACTTACATACCTGCTATACTTAGGTACTTTTATAAGGCTTTGCACGTAAATCAAAATTAATCCAAATAACTGAAAATTTATACTTTTAATTTTAAATAGCTTTTAACTATTTGCGTGTTACTGTTATAATGTTACTCATGGGCGGACCCAGGGGGGAGGTCAGTTTTTTTCTCAGTATAAAATACGGTAACTCAAAATGGCAAGCAACATAAAAAAATTTTTATATTTGAAAAAAATATGTACAATATGTTACAATCAATAATAAAATAATATTAAATAATAATAATTTTTAAAATGCACATAGGCTCAAAAATATTTAATATAATTATTCATTTATAGGTATATTATAGTCTATAGATGTATAGATATAGTTATGTATAAACGTGAAGGCTGCGTACCTATTTAAGTATACATTGCGCGTACGAAATCGTGCTTAAACTCATCCACTTAAGAGGACGTCGTTCCAGCATGTGTAGTTTCCGTCTTACACACGTACGATATAGAAAATTTTCGATCACCGTATATGTTTTTTTTTTTTACTTTTATTAGAAAAATATACAATCTGTAATTAATGGTTACAAAATGCATATTAGCTGAATTTACATTGTTTTTGAGTGCGTTAGGTGAGTAGTTACCCAGCAGTAACACTCGACGTGAATCATATAAGTATTCAGCAGGGCCGTATTAAGGAATAGGCAATATAGGCCTAGGGCCTACGAAAATGAAATGTATGGCTACGATTTTTCTGTAATATTTTTTTTTTATTTTAAGTTAATTAACTATCTGTAGATGTTAGCACAACAAATAAAATATTTGGTATAACATTTCTCATATATTTACACTCAATGTTCGTTATCGTAATTCGGAATAATTACTTATTGCATGCGGTCATGCGGGACATGATCGGTCGGCGAGGAAGAAAATGTAAAATGGTAAAAAATAAGTTGTTTTTTATGGTTTCTGGTAATTTAATTTTAAATAATACGTTTTAAGTAAAATAAAATGTATTTTTAGATGTGTTAAAATTGTTATCAGATAAAGTTATAATTATAAAAGTTAATATTTGATTTTCATGTTGTAAATATTTTCGTTTTTAATGGCTTAAAACACTGAGATTCAACACTACCTATCCCAAACATTAGGTTTCTTAATCATTTAAATACTGAACACTACAAGACCGTATTAGCACATGGGTCTAGGTCTACGCCCTACGGTAGTGTTAATCCTGGATATAAGAATTATAAGAATAAAAAAAATGTGATAATACTTACAGCGTTCGTCACGTATTAAAGTATCGTTCGAATGTCGTCTGAGTTTTGTGAAATTGTGAGCGACTGACTTTGTCGCAAAACATTATAATGATAAATAGTGTGTTATTAATAATTAATATATTGTTAAAAAAAAAATCATATTTGTTATTCAATCAAAAAGCGTGTAAAGAGATGTCGCTCTTCTGTCAACATTTAAACTTTAAATTCTTAAAACAAAATCATTCTTATTACTTATGTATTTTTAGTATTTTTAATCTACTATTTTAACAACTTACCAGGAACCTTGTCAACATATTTTTTATTCATAATCAAAAAAGGCAACGTTGTATACTAAGTTTATCACAACGATATGGTATTTATAATTAATTACGTTTATTAGTCAACGGCACAATGAAACATTAACTGTATAATATAATTATAATTATTACTGATATTTTTCTTTAATCGTATTATAGTTTTACTGTTAGTGTAGTGTTGCCGTACTTCAGTTTCTTTTCAGCTTTTAGAGTAGTACTCATTCTTGCAGACTTACGACTTACACGCAGGCAGGTAAGTATAAACTCCCGTGTACGTCGTGTGGAGAGTGAATTATTATTGTGCGTCATTAGTATTTATAAATATTAAATAGTTTACTTAATACTTAAATCTGTTGGTATGTAGATCAAATTCCTAAACACGTCAGTCAAAATCATGAAATTGTTTTCGTTAGTTGTCATGGTAGTTTCTGTGGGATTGGCGGCATCAAAATGTGGAAAAAATGAGTACTACCAAAGCGATACTTGTATGGAGCACTGTACTTTTACAATATCGGCAGACGACCGTTATATTCTAGGTACATGTGTAATATCTTCTAAATATAAAGTCAAGTATGGTTCGAGTGGTTTTGTATACCAATATTGTTGGAAATGTACCTCAGATCCTTTACAGTATTTAGAGTAGTCCATATATTTAGACCAGGAGGCCTACATACATCTAATTTTGTGTTATTTTTTTAGTTTATATTTCAGTTATCTATATTAAATCACTGCACAATTATTAAAAAAGTCATAGTGATATAGTGTCTTAATAATATGTTTTTTATATGGTAAAATAAGTATAAGTATAATATTATGCAACATAATATCTCTTATAAACTGGATTCAAATATAGGTAGTTTGTTACGTTTTGTGTGGAAATAGTTCAATTATCTAAATTATGACTAATATAATATTATAATATACAAAATTGTAACATTAATACTCTAATGATACAAATACATTTTATACCTACAAATGTAGAAACTTAGTATTTTGTCTGCTTGTAAGATAATTCTCATTGTGTATGGTTTTATTTAGTCGCAATTCATTAGGTACTGCTACAAAGTACAGATCACAACTGAGTACAATCTACTATATTTACTATTTAATTATTTAAAGTTAAAACCAAATAAATATTTTAAGTGCATATGTAGTTTTAGACTTTAAAATACCTATTACGAAAAAGCCAAAGATCAAAGAAAAAAGTCCAATAATATTGCCCCCCAGTAGGTAGTAATGTAAATATGTAATATTCTAATACTAGTATTGTTTATTTCTTTATCTCCTTTAAATAACAGTTAGTGCTATATTATAATAATAACCTTTCAATATTTATATTTACCTTTGAAGTTGATGCTAAAAAAAAAAAAAAATAATAATAAAATATAAAAATATAACATAAATAGTGATGATACCTCATATTTTGTAGGATTTCAATTTTTTTAACATCAACAATGAATAAGGGTATAAGGTAGTAAATGTACCAAATTGTTTTTAAAAAACCCTACGCAATAAATTGCATTATTTAACAATGCTTTATTTATAAATTTATAAAACTGTACAATATTAAATCTTTTAACTAAGTTCAATATTTCGTTGTACATATTTTACATTATCATTATATTATTATTGCACGAACAAGCAATCACACACTTAAAATTAATTTTAATACCCATAAATGTTCCATCATTATGCCGTCAATATTAAATTAATTATTCCGATCGTAAATGAGACTCAAATAATCTACATTTGTGATGTATATTCATTAAATATATACTCGTGCATACCATTGATTGATACTTTGCAAACTTATCTACACGAATTAAACACATTGAAACTGTATAATATGTAGAATAAAGAACCGTGTAAAAACCGTAAGTAACTAACACTATATAAAACAGCAGATACTTTATATTTAATAATATATTGCAGAGTAGCTCATCTACATCTACTATTTTAATAAAATTGAAGTCAATTATTATACATTTATACCATATTAGTTTGGCACGAATTAAAATCGAACAACAATTTATTATCATTATACCAATTTCTATTCACAAGTTTGTAACTGCATCTTAACATTTTTACTAATAATATAACAGTTATTGTTGATCTTTTTCCTATTTTTCATATTATTTTTCATAATGCTGTGCGGCTTCACGAGTGTCTTATCGCTGGCCGCCCTTCCACTACACAGTTTATTGTTGGCGTTACTAAAATCAAAATTCTGGAGTAAAAAAAAAAAATATATATTTACAAAAAACTGCCTTATGTTTATTTTTTTAAACATTTTTTTTCTTTTTTATTTGAAATAAACAATCTGTACAATTTGCACAATAAGCTTATATGATATAAGTACATGATACGTGACAGGCGTGATTTAAGCAGCCACCTATTAGTGACTCTTGACTAATTTTTTTAAACATGAAAACGTCGGTTCGCGTCTTGCTACACACGTATAATTAGTCCAAATCATTGGTGTTGGCGGCACAAAAGTCTTATCACAACCGTTGTACTATACTAAAATCAACCATTACGTATCAATGTAATGACTTATGATAAATGCGTAAGTACCTACGTGTTATCAAAGTAGCCGCAGCACAGACGCTAATAAGGCACCCGATGATGACAAAAGACAAAACAAAAGGGGTGTACCAGTTGCCCCCCACGACTGTTATCAGGATTTTAAAAATATACCAGTTGTCCTCGACCAAATGTACCAGTTGCCCCCAACCGAATGTACCAGTTGCCCTCACATGTTAATGTATACACGATTACAATATATAGCCCGTAAAATAGGGGAGGTAAATATATAAATGTCAATAATACAATAATAATAAATAATAATACATAAACAAATTCATATGATTGGAATTACATATAATATTGTATCAAATATTATATATTATACAAATAAGATGGATAAAATGAAAATTGTATTAATAATAATAGCCTACTTGGTGCAAAGCAAGGATTTTACCAACGCGTAATTTTAGACGCGTCTAAGTGGACAACCGATTACCTAACGTTAATTATTATATTAGGCTTTATCAGAATACGCTTGTTATTATCATTTATTAATTTATTATATCTTTATTAGTAATTTTATGGTTGTTAGAAATTATTATATGATACGATGTAGGTACATACGATGATACGTCTTTTGATAGGTACATTTTAGTAGACGAAAAGCACTGACGTTATTAACACGATGGAAAATATTACGCGAGTGTATAGTGAAAAGGGCAATATTTTGTTAGTTTTAAATAATTATACTTTTTATAAGGATCGCATTACACAAGCTGGTGTGAAATGGCGATGTACATTAAAATCATGTACGTCAAAGCTCTTTATGAGTGAAGATGAAACTGTGCTTTTAAAATCGGTTATCGAACACAAACATTCACCGCGTAAAAATTTAACAAAAGTAACCATTTCCAATAATTTAAAACGGAAAGCTGTGGATGAAATTTCCAAACGCCCATTAAATTAATACGTGAAGAAGTTCAATCAAATATCGTGGATGTAACATTAAACGATGTAAACTCCATTCGTAGAAGCATTTATCGTGCAAGAAGAAAAACACTTCCACCACTTCCAAAATCTATTTCTGAAGTTCACTGAGCATTAACACTATTACTATTAAATACTTACAAAGGTGAGGATTTTCTATTATATAACAACGAGATAGAAAATATAGTATGTTTTACTACAGAATCAAATTAAAAATTTTTATGTACTCGAGATAAAATTTTTATAGACGGAACATTTGAATAATGTATCATGAACTTTTGTCTATCATTTTATACTATTTTTTTTTTATAAATTATCACATTGAATATGCCACTATTAGTATTATAATTAAATTATTTATTATGAACTTTTGTCATAATTTATTTATTATTTGTATATTTACCTCCCCTATTTTACGGGCTACATATTGTAATCGTGTATATATTAACATGTGAGGGCAACTGGTACATTTAGTTGAGGCATTGATTTAATCAATGGTTGAGGGCAACTGGTATATTTTTCTCTAGATAGTTCGGGGGGAATTGGTATAAAAAAGGTACTTTTGAAGGCAACTGGTACATGCCCAACATAAGCACATTCGCTGTGATAATTGATAATAAATAATAAATAATTATTATTTTGCAGTTTAGACTGTTCTACTCGGAAAGATTGTTTCAAAAGCTTTTGAGAAAGAATAACATTATTTTGAATAGTACGACATCAACGGTTTTTTCTGCCATCATGCACGGCCGCTGGCCGGTGAGAAATTGTATCGCTAACGTAGTCCGTCGAGTGTGCGCAGAATAACTACATTAATATTTAATAGCAATATTAAATAAGAAATTAAGAATTAAAATAAGATTCATTATTCAATCTCGTGTGTGCTATTTGTCAGTAATAGGCGATAGCTCGAGGAGAAATGCAGTACAACAGAATTTTGAATACCTACGCAAATGTATATAATATTTAAATACCGTGGTTCAAAGGACACCACTATATAAACACCACTTTGCAGCCACTAAATTGTCTACCCTCTTAGAATCTCGCAGAATCACACAGATAATAATAATTAATAGTTTACCTATAGTTTTAATATTATTATGAATTATGTCCGTACAGTATTTAATATAATAAACAATAGTCAATTTGTATAGTAGGTAATAATATTTTATTATTGATTATAAATAGTAAATACTAGTACAGCGGTTCCCAAACTTTTACGACCACGGCACCCTTAAAAAATTGTTTGTGTTTCGCGGAACCCTAATGTCTAATCCAACCCAACCACAATTTTTGTAAATTTAAAAAGGAAAATCAATTCCTTAAACTCTCAAGTCCAAATAATATTTTAATGATACTGTTAATGACTTTTCATTATTAAACTTAGTTTAAAAAAAAATTTTCAATCAAACATTTTTTAAACAACAAACATTAAATAAACATAATTTTCTCAATAATCTCATACATCTAACGGAACCCTTGACATTGTCCCACGGAATTCTAAGGTTTCGCGGAACACACTTTGGGAAACGCTGTACTAGTAGGTAGGTACTTAGGTAAGATAAGGGATGGGGAAATGGACAATTTCCCATCGACAATATTCGGCGTATTAGGACATTTACCCCCTATCCGTGAAATTAAAAAAAAAATTACTTGAATATGAAATGTTTTTGGTCTAATGTCTAATTTTCTCATTAAGAGCATGTCTGTCATCACATGTTAGGGCAATAAAAGTGCTTCAATTTTCTTCAACAGCATCTTTTCTGGTAGAGAAGTGAATCTAGTAAGAAATACGTAAGAAATAAAAGCAAGAGGTTATAACATGTTTTAAAGTCTTCATAACGACTAAACCTATATGTAAAATTGATTTTTAAAACGATTTTTTTATCATTAAATTTTGAAGCTTAAAAAAGATACCAAAAAATATACTGAATATCTCAACCCATATTACACCTACTTTTGAAAATTAAAATCGAAAAGACCTTCAAGAATTTCCTAAATATATAATATTAAATACAATATGTTAGTTGTTGCACAGTTTATGTAATATAAACCAAACACTATACATAGTATGATAGTAGGTTATACCTACTGTTGTAGGTATACATAGCTAGTATACCCAAAATTCTAAAAATTATATATCGACTGTAGTACTGTACGAAAAACTCGCGTGCACCACAATCACTGCAATCAAAATAATAAATAATAAATGAACTATTCTTCGTGACAATACGGTTGAAATTCTAATCTCACCCGTATAACGTCACAGTTATTATAGAATATCGACTAAATTATTTAAAAAAAAATATCACACTACTACAATAAACCAAACATAAAAAATAAATAATACCTGCTACCCAATTCTTCCCTAATACTGTTATTATTCTGATTTTTAGTGAACACATTTATCATAGTTGTCGTCAAAGATTAATCAAAATTCTGTGCAATGTATTGGAATGAGTTAAATCCTCAGAAACGCAATGTCTTGTTTAAATTCGATAATTCAGACGTGAAAAAAGACAAGGACCGAATATTTATAAGACTTAAAAAAGGTGTATTCAATTTCGTTAGCTTGTTTTTTTCATCTTCCAACATCCATGGCCTTAACCACTTAACTGACAAGAGGAGGCATTATACCGAAAAGTATGTGTTCTATACATTATTTACACAATAATAATATGTGTAATACTTATTTGACTATAATATTCCTATATTAAACAGGGTATCCTGCGAGGATTTACCCATTGCGATATCTCCTAAGATAATAAATATATCATGAATCTATTTTTTATTAGACTCACAAGAGAAAAGGAAATTTTATTTTTTAATTTAATTACACTTTTTGGTAAAAAAGTTAAAAAATGTATTTTTCACGTTTTTATTTTTGAATCCGAATTATATCCGTTTTGTAAAAAATGTTGACCTTTCAACATTTTATTTTCATTCATTTCATGATTTAAAATTTTTTTTTTAATTTATAGGTAAAAATTGGTTTTTGTCAGTACGGCGAGTCTTCAGTCTCTACAGCTAATGTGTATATCCTCACAGGACCCTGTATTGTTTTCAAGAGATGTTTTTGTACAATTGTTCATATACCTTCATGTAACCACTTCACTATTTTTCATAGTATCTGGTCTGAGTGTAAAATAGGAATTGGTTTATGTATCTATGTGGCCAAAAATAAATTCGAATATTCCCTGATTTTATTCAAAATTTTACAAATAGCTGATATCATGTTGTAATTATTAGCTGTGTAACTTGTGAACGTAGTTTCTAAAAATAAAGATAGGTATGACATAAATACAATATAATACATGAAAAAGGTAACTTTATTATTTGCAAATTGATATTGAACGAATTATAGAATATTTGTATGTTATTATTAAATTGAAGTATATTTTGTGTACTAGAATAATCATTAAGTTAAACATAATCTTTTTGGTTTTTTTATCTTAGTATTTACAAAATTATACTTTTGATGGTGTGCCGCTCATCAGCATGTAAAAATAAAAATAAAACATATTATTCATATAGATTATGCACCTAGCAGGGTCCGCAATCCACCACAGGTGGATTGAATATCTAAAAATAGTGTCATATAGAGTTGGCATTTTTAACAAGTGCAAGGGATCAGCTAGTTTTTTATAAAAGTTTTAGAATACATATATATAAATTTAGTGTAATATAGTTTTAAATAAATACTTATTTAAATATTATAATACATGGAAAAGACAGTGTTCGGAACGTTCACTAAAAAAACTAACTCGTTCACGTTCAGTAATATTAAAAAAGGAACTCGTTCACGTTCAAGTTCCTGTTTTTCTCAAACGAACACGTTCACGTTCACTTTCATTCAAAAAATGAACGCGTTTATTGGGCGTTCATTAATTTTTTTTCCCAGTAATTACTAATTAAATTTAAATTCGATATCATAGGAACTATAATGGAAAATATTATTATAATATGATTAATTAAAATATTTTAAAAATATATCTATTAAATGGTAAATAAATTAAACTTCTTAAAAATCGATCAAGTTCATTAAAAATATAAACGTCGTTCACTTTCACGTTCTATTTTAAAAATACGAGTGACGTTCACTATTTATGAATGTGAACGCGTGAACGTGCGTTCATGAACGACGTTCTTTCCAAACACTGGGAAAAGATAATAGTATTCTTTGCAAAGCGGTACATGAACATTGAAGATATTAAATTGTAAATTATTAATACATAAAGGGCTCAAAATAAATAGTTTTTGTATGAGTCTCTAAAATTTCTAAAAATTAACACTAAGAAAAACTTTGAAAACAATTTTTTATAAAAGTTGTAGACACATTAGAACATGTTCTATAAAAATGTTTTGCTATTAATATTTACAATTGATACATAGTTATATTGTCAGGTTAATTTAATTTATAACGATTTAGGTATACCTATTAAACTCAAATCACTAACCGCCGAAAATCGTGCTTCTATAATTGTATGTTACAGATTAATTTGGGTTGTTGCAATATGTTTGAGCATTTACGGATCAGCAATACTTGGTTCGTCCACTTGGACTCGTTATCAAGAAAATCCGACAGTGATATCCATGGACAGAGAGTACAAAGAATGGGCAACTTCACTTCCAGCAGTCACTTTATGTCCTACGAATAAGATCGATGACCAACTCTTCGATGAACTCGTACAGAAAAAGTAAGTTTTGACCGAAAATACGAATCGTATAAAAAAATCAAATTCCTAAATTTATATGTGTAAAAGTAATGTTTAATTCTAACAGGAATGTCATTCGAAATATAGTTTAAAAAAATAAAACTAGCTATAATAAAATATGTATTTATTTTTAGTTATTCCCACATCTGACACAGTTAAATATCTAGGACTTAACTTGGATAAGCGCCTCACTTGGAATAGCCATATCCGTATAAACTATAAACTAAGAAGAGACTTGCCTAAAACGCCCGACTTCACAGGCTACGAACTCTCCTCACAAATAATAAACACTTCAGTTTAAAAATTAAAGTTATTATGCATAAAATATTACTCAGACTTCTATGGATATATGGTCTCCAACTCTGGGGCACAGCAAAAGTTTACAATACCAAAAAAATTCAACGATTTCAGAATATTGCTCTTAGGAAAATTGCTAATGCTCCACCCTTTGTTTCGAATTACATGCATAATGACCTGTCAATTAAAACCGTAACAGAAGGAGCTACACGCTTCTACAAAATCTTTCATGCCCGCCTACAAACACCCACCAAAATCGGCAAAATCCATTCATTAAAAACCTATCCATCCAAACATTACCTGGCAACCCCAGGCGTCGTTTAAAAAGGAGCTGGTGCAACGAGACTTGTCAGGGAACCAATATGAAAGAAGAAAAAAAATCAGTTTATATAATATACAGTAATAAGATTCATCATCCAGTCATGTGCCACTAGTAGGTGGCTTCTTATCACGTATTTCATGTATTATTGTAACCTTTTTTAAATATGCTAATTGTGCATAAATGTACAGATTGTTTATATTATTGTGTGAAATAAAAAAAAATTTTTCATTATTTATTGACAATATTATTACACGAACTGTACCTGCGTGTGAATTATTAAGGGTTATAACTGCAGATTATTATCACTTATCAGGTACTTTTCCACCCACGAATGCATAGAGAAATAAGACATAATCTTGTCTTAAATATTATCCATCAATAAAGAAAAATTATTTGATGTACTCATCAATACTGCTTAAAAATAAACTCAATACAAATTATCTTAATAATTGACGTTGTAATAAATCAGATCAATAGATAACCATAAATCATACGCGTGCGCACGGGGACAGTAGAAGCAGCATAATATGCTGCTCAGGACTTTCTCTGGGACTACCACAGCCGGCAAATATTGAATGGGCAGCGATAAAATTATATTTCCATAAATTATGACCATTGTAGATAAAAAATTATAAATTTTATTTCTTTTGGTTAAGTGTAGATAAAAATTTTACGATTATAGAATTTACCAGTATAACCTTATAGACCTGTTGTCGACAATAAAAATAAATAACCATGGTTTCAAATCAAACAAGTTTATGAATATTAATAAAAGCTATTATTGTTTTGTTTACAACTATAATTATGTACCATATTCTTACCAATTATATTATGACTTTAATTATTATAACTTAAAAAAAAATTAGTAAACATCTTCAGTTTTGTACTTACAGATTCAGTGGAGATTTTTATTTTTATTTTTAAAATATATATTTTATATTGTTATTAATGTTTGTTTATTTTATTATATTATAAATAATAATTATTTACAATTAACTAGCTGCCCCTGAAACCGGAGGTTGCGCACGCCTATGCCACAAATTCATAATTAACACGAGCATGCACACATAATATCTATATCTGGATTTCACCAACTTTAATATTAAACAAAACAAAAATAATAATTAATGCAAATATTGAAACATATTATAATAGTTTATTTTATTATGTGAAATACTGAAACTATATCGTTTCTTTTTGTCATAAAATTGTCAAGCCGTTCGCTTGAATATGATAAATAATGTACCAACTCATTATATTCAATAATATTGATTTAGGTTTACAAACTACACAGACGAAGAAAAAGAAGATTTTCGGACGTTTCTGGTGCAGTTGGCAAATGCCACTTACGGAACGTTTAAAGAAGTGCCTTCGTACAATCGGATATCGCCGAATGAGTACCTGAATTACGTCATGTCCCTGAGCGGTGTTGTATCGTACACAATCAGCAACAGTCACGTAGACATATTTTCGTCGATCGAATTGGTGCCCAGTGTAACCGAGTTGGGCTTATGTTATTCGTACAACGGGTACGTTGCACCTTACAACGGTTACAAGTACGTACCTCCCTATATGAATAAAATTAGTCCCTGCCTGATGTTGGAATGAAATTGTATGAACATCCTGTGTGCCTTTCGAGCAACATTGATTATTTTCTTACACAGATATTGGATAAATCACAACATCAGCGAGTTCCCGAAGATAGAAATTATGTCCGGCACCCCGTTGGACGGTGATATTTTCGTTCAGATAACGTCCATGAATTTCGGTTACATGGTAATAAACGTGTTTATAAGGATGTCAGCGCACTGATTGTTTTTCTCTTTGAACCCAGCGCAACACAGACAATACAGAATTACGCAGAATTATTTTTCTTATGTATTTGAGTAAACTAAGAGTAAAATCACACATTAAAAAATTGAAAGAGAATAATATTTTTGACAGTATGACATATTAATTCGTCTAAATATTGTCTAAAAAAATGTATATACGCTTTAAATATATTAATTAAAGTACTAAAGAAAATGTTTTTACTTTAAAATTCAAACACTAAGTCAAATAATAATAAAATATAAAATAGCTATTATGCCAGGCCCTCAAAAAATTATTCTATTTAATTGTTGTACTAAGTGGTTTTACTTTAAGATAGGTAACTCAAAAATTATAAAAAAACGATTTTAGGTAAAAGCTTTTTATCTATACTGCGCGTGGGTCAGGGAGAGCGAACACATTTTGCTCTGATATCCTCTTAATAAATATTATGTTCTTCCACTAAGATGATCAGTATAATAATATAATATTATAATTTATATTGTATTATACCGTATTTTATTCTATGCACCCGCGTGGCAGGGATTTGTGCACTCCCCCTACGAAGTGCCCGACGTGGCGTGCCGCATTTTCCCGTCACCGGAGAACTTCTACAAAACGCTGGACGTGACCGCTCTGAGTATATTCAGTACTCCAGAAATTAGATACCTTTCGCCCAAGCAGAGAGGCTGCCGGTTCTCGGAAGAGAGCGACTTGGAGATAAGTCCAATTTATACGTACAACATATGTCGAAACCAGTGTCGAATGGACCAAGCTAGAAAACTATGCGGATGTGTACCGTACTTTTACAAGCCGCTGAGTGAGTGACTTTGCTGCGGTCATATTATTTGTTTCGCATAAAATATATTATACGGTATTTGATGCATCGACACAATTGCAATGACAGTATAGAGGTATCGACTAGAATCCAATATGGGGGGGGGGGCTGGGGTGTAAGTTCAATATTATGATTTATGACCACGGAAGTCACCCGTCGATAGACCTGTCGGTCGAATGGTTGTCGGTCGATTGACCCAGAACCTCTTAACCCAATCATCAAACCGATATCGTGGTGTGAATAAAACAATTATTTTTGTGGGTTGTTTTCGATTTTTGAGTCTAAAATATATTACTTACATACTTTTCGCATGAACAATTATACCTAATACCTATATGGCTATATATATTACTATGTTAGTAATTATTATTTTTTTGCGATTTCCCTCAACATTATATTATATGGATCACAGTATGCCAATATCGATCTATTGCAATTGCAGGTGCCGGGTATTATTATAAAACCGGTGGAAGGCATAATCGCCAAAACGAGATAAGAAAAAAAATCGTATCGTAAGAAAGCGCCAAAAGCCTAGGTACCTGTATGCCGCGGTTAACAGATATTAAATTTAGAACTAAATCGTAACTTTATATTAAGATCAGTTTTATGTGGTTCACTGTTCCGTTCATATAATAATTCATGTGTTATTAAACTTACAAAGCGAAACATATTTATTTAACTCTCTTCCTAACAAAAAATTAAAGATATCTCATGACGAAGTAATTTTGTACAATGGAATAAATACCAATGTAGTGAAAAAGAACGTATAGAATATGTGAAAAAAGTGGGATTAAAAAATCAACCAATTTATTACATTTATATTTATTTGTATGCATATTAATAATTTTAGAGCAAATAATATGTCATTTTTGGGTCTTTGACGTTTTTGTCATATGTTGGGTATAACAGGTATATAATATTATAGATTAAAAAACCAAAAAAAATTAAAATTAAACACCCACCAGGTGCTTATAGATTGTCCCAAATGATACATGTATCATTTTTATACCTTTGAAGCTTATGTCATATAGCCCATAAAACGGTGACACTCAAATTGCCTCTCAAATTTAGGTAGGTGACATTTTTTCATTCGAATTACCTCTAGGTGTTTTCAGAGGCAATTCGAGTTTACCCAAACGGTCCATTCGAATTGCCTCTTATAGTATACCAGATTATTAAAATACATCGATAGTTGTTCATGTACTACCGTTATTATGTATCAATTTCCGCAGCGTTTAAAAATATTAATTTTAAGACATACAGTATTTCTCGACCAATTCACTTGTCAATTATCAGTTTGATATTGGAGCGAAAAATCAACAGCTAGATACTCAGCAAGAATTTAAAACGAAAAGCTTTTGAACAGCTCTCCGAACGACTAGAAAAACTATTCCACGTCGAGACAAAAAATAATGACTGTATAACAGAAATATATTTCATCCAAGTTATTGTACTTATGTATTAATTATCATTTATTATTTTTTATTATTATTATTAATTATTACAGTTGTGTTTTTCTATTTACTAAAATGTTTATAATTATATATTTATATACAAACTTTTTTACTGTTTAACAAAATTATAATTCATATAAATTAATTGATGTATTGATAGTTTAGTTTTTAAAGTGTTTGAAACAGTTTATTAACTATAATGTTTATACAATGTATATTTATTGTAATTATAATTTTAATATTTCCTATAATGTGAGGTTAGAAATCGATTAATATTGTTATAGCTATCGGAGGCGATTCCAGTACAATGAGGGTCACTACATAACATATAAGTCAATTCAAATGAATAATATTTTTGATTTGGAAGGCAATTCGAAAATCTTTTTTTTTAAAAAAAAAGGGGGGGAGGCAATTCGAGGGTCAAGAGAGAGGTAATTCGTGAGAGCCCCATAGAAGGTTGGAGCACGCCTAATAATAGTTAGTAGCTCAATATAAGATCAGGGCGATCAGGTATAGATGTATCAAAATAAAACATTATACATTCACTGATGCGTATAGAGTAAAAAACTGTTCAATCAATCAATCAATATTTGTCCACATTAAACCTTAAATAACAAGATTGCATCCAATACAACCATTCAATAATTTTGGGTTTTAATTTCAGAAAAATATAAAATATGTGATGTCAAAGGGATGCATTGTTTGGATCAATATAAAGGTAAATCATATTTTTTTTGAGTATTAATATGATGAAAATATTATCTATTACTAATTTTTTCAGAGTTTCTTATAACACTCCGGAATACAACAGGAGTTGATGAAAAAGTAAACTGTGGTTGTTATCCACCTTGTGACGATGTTAAATATATCGTAGAAGGAGACAACACAATTCAATGGTAATCTAAAAAAGTCAATAATTAATAGTAATAATTAATAAACAGCTAAAAACAAAAACTTAATTTAAATATATCTGTAAAAGAAATTTTATGTAGAGGTACTGTTATTTGTTTGGCAATAACTGGCATATAAATATACTTAAAATTTCATTTGTTAAATAATTATTTAACATGGTATCTAACTATGATTTTTTTTTCAGGTTTCTAGGAACTAATTTAAAATGGGGACTTATCAAATATCCTCGTATGCGTTTGAAAAGAAACGTTTTATTCGGTTTCACTGATGTTTTAGGTAAGTAATCAAAAATGAAAAAAAAATCAATTCCATATTTTATATTAATTCATGAAGTTGGCAGCTTAAACTGAATATTTTTGTTCCAAATTTTGTCAAAAATATGTAAATTATTTGTAAGTTTATGTAAGAACAAATTGGAAATTTGTAAATTTAGCCGTTTTCAATTATCTACAAAAGCTTAAATTATAGCTACCTTCTGCAAAACTTGGACGTTCTATCATTTCAAGTTTTTCGAACGAGCTAAAATGTCCTGCTCAATTTGTTAGTCTATATAACAAGAATTTAAAATTTGTAAGTCATCCTTCTTTAAATTATCCCTAAAAAGAAGCAGGTCGATCTTTTTCCAAGAGCTTTTTCAACAAATGTATTCTTGCTTACAAATACTTACAAATTGTGCAGGACATTTTGGCTCGTTCGAAAAATTTGAAAAGATAGAACGGCCTAATTTTGCAGAAGTTAGCCGTAATATAAGCTTTTGTGGATAATCGAAAACGGCCAAACTTACAAACTTCCAATTTGTGCTTATACATGAACTTACTAATAACTTACAAATTTTTAATAAAATTTGGAACAAAAATATTCAGTTTAAGCGGCCTTCGGGGACCTTTAATTATAATACACAATATGTAATAACTTAGTTTATATATATGTACACGTTTTAGTTTCGATTGGAGGCACTGCAGGTCTGTTTCTTGGATGTTCGGTATTAAGCTTCCTGGAGATAATTTACTTCTTCACATTTCGCCTGGCATTCACGTCATTGTGTAAGAAATAAGAAACTAAGGAACTAATTGAACACTGCGATTATTAAATGCAATTCTCTCAAAGATAATCAATAACAAATGTAATTTTATTTCATTTCGTAGCAGGTCAATTCCGTACTAAAATTATAATCAAATACATTTTAGTACTATAATAAAGTTTATAATGTGCACTAACGTATTAGACTATATTGACAATTAAGCGATGGAGTTATATTTTTTTATATGATATAGGTAACATGTTATAGCTTACAGTTAATATTCATTGGTAGTTGTAATACTGTGGCTTTAGATTGAAGTAAAAATGTAAGCTTAGTTATAACACATCAATTGTTATTAAATATAATACATATAATTTAGGAATATGCACGTTAAATGAATATCATCACATAGTCACATGTAGATATAAACATGTAATAGTTGTTGTATAATAACTAAAATATTATATGCACAGATTTTGTAATCCATCACTTCATTAATATATGTATCTATGGGTACCTAGACTAGTAGACTATAATAAGTAAATAAAATAACTTAAAACTTATATATTGCGCTTATGTCAACTGTAAACAACACTTTCAGAAGAATAACCGTGATGTAATGAAACAATGTACTCATATGATTTGTAACTTGTAAGTCATATAATTTTCTCTTATATCAACACTAAGTAAACAAGTACAATAATATTATTTACCTATTCTTACTCTATGCCCTATGGTATTATTTAAAATCTTATCAGGTGTTGTTATTTTTATTTTACTTTTTCTATTGGCTATTATTGTGACAGTGGCTTTTCGCTAATTGTGCTTTAGTTTATTAAATAATATATTATGTGATAATTATTAATTATGTCTTAACGAAATTTCGAAAGTAGGGCTTCAAAAAAAAAAGAACGGATCCAAATTTGTTAAGTAAATATTTTTTAACGATAAAACTCAAAATAAGTAAAAAAAATTTTATATACAATACATAGGGGCTAGGTATATGTGGCCCTAATAAATATATAGGCGATCCGGCAAAAAAACAGTACCTGTCCGCCCATTTGTTCAATTACGTTTCAAATATTCTAATGTATATGTCGCATCCACTTAGTGTAATCGTATTTTTCATGAAATGGATATCCATTTCATGAACAACGATCATATCGTGTAAGTCAAATTTTAGTTCATGAAATGGACATATATTTTATCCATTTCATGAAATGGAAACTCTTATTTTACACTTTGTGTAATATTTTTAATTAATTACATCAATAGGTAACTTTTTGTGAAATCGAAATAATAACATTGATACGAGTACACGAATCTAGTATCTTTAAATTGTAAGCATTAAGATACTAAATAGGTATTGTAGAACTTACTGTACTATACTAATAAGTAATATGTTATCGACACCTGTTATCGATAAATAATCGCATCAATTGTATGAGTGTAATAGCACTCTGGAAAGTTTTTATTTTTATTTTTATATAGTACGTTCTCTGACTTGATGCGAGCCGTATATTAACGTTCATTACAAGGAATACAATTTATAAAATGGAATTTGATTCATTTGCTGAATATTATGAAAAATTAAATGCCTACTATGTAGGCAAACCCGGGAAAAAACCACCCACCAAAAATGAGGTTCAATTAATAATTGAAGAAATATTAGCGGCCAAAATAAAAATGTAAGTAATTGTTAAAATATACAAAATATTTAAACTTCAAATAAAATTATAACAATCAGCCATCAGGGCTTGTATTTCAAAAAACTATTTTGTTTTATGTTATTTGGAATTAAGAGGTCTCTGTCTTACTAACGTACATTATAACAAATTTTCATTCAGTAGAATACATTTTGTGATGTTAGCTTTAATATTAGAGTACATTTACCTATGATCAAATTTAAAGGTAAGAATATTATCTAGACAAAGACATATGCTTTTAATGATATTATTATTTTAAAGTGAGTTATGAACATTTTAAAGTTGTAATATTTCACATAGCTGTAACTCACTTTAAAATAATAATATCATTAAAAGCATAACTATAAAGCAACTATAAAAATAATTTTAATAATAATTAAAAATATATTTTATTGTTAATTGTATATATAAAAATAATTAATAACAGCATCTGTTTTATAAAGTTGTGTGTTTAACCATTAATATTTAAACAATATTTCTTTATAATTTGGAATTTACATTATTTTATAGTGGTAAAAAAGAGAGGCGAGATTATTATCTTATCAAAACATATGATGTCCTGTGCGTTACAGATCAAAAGTTTTTGATTTATAAAAAAACTGATGAAGATGAAGACATAAGGTAATTTTTGATTTGTTTTTTTATAATTTGTATTCTGTATTGTTAATTTAATTATTTTAACAGGTACGTTGTACCATACGAAGAGTTGTACGATCGTATTAAGGATTTTCACATTAAAACGGGACATGGTGGAATTGTTAAATTACGTATGTCAATGGGTCATAAATACAAAATTCCGAGACCAGCAATAGAAAAGTTTTTGTCTGTATGTGCAATATGTAATTCCAAGCAAGGAGCAAATCGGAAACTAGTTATCAAACCAATTGTAACTAAAGATTTCAATGAAAGAGGCCAAGTCGATTTAGTCGATTTCCAGTCAACACCTGATGGTAAATATAAATGGATCATGAATTATCAGGACCACAATACAAAATTTTTATTATTGCATCCTCTTGAAAGCAAACGAGCTATAGAAGTGGCAAACAAATTACTCACTATTTTTCTTACATTTGGAGCCCCTAAAATACTTCAGAGTGATAATGGACGAGAATTTGTTAACTCCATTATTAAGGAATTAAAGGATCTGTGGCCACAATGTACGATAGTCCACGGCCGACCACGTCATCCCCAAAGTCAGGGAAGTGTTGAAAGAAGTAATCAAGACATTGAGAATATGATTCGTGCTTGGATGAAGGATAACCAATCTAAAAAATGGTCGGTTGGATTACAATTTGTACAGTTTCAAAAAAATTCGTCTTTCCATCGAATAATAGGACGATCGCCGTATAAAGCATTATTTGGATGTGACCCGAAAATTGGATTGTCATCATCAAATATTCCATCAGAAATAATAAAAAAACTAACCACTGAAGAACATCTTGAAGAAATTTTAAATAATATTCAACCAGAACATGAAAAAGAACAGATTACATCATATTGTAGTATTTGTAATACAGAAATGTTAACTGAGGTCGAATTTGCCGGAACTATTATTTGTGATTTATGTAAAACTAGTGAAAAAATAAACAAACAACGTCAACTTGGATATCAAGGACAAGAAAAAGCAGCTGAAATCATGTTAAAGGTATCTTTTTAAATCATTGTACCTATTTAATCTATTTTTTATTTAAAATCATTGTAATATCATTGTCTTTAGGTCAGCCAAACAAGGGTTCCTGATTTACAAATTGGTGATTGCGTCTTAATAACAGTACCTAAAGTAGATCGAGGACCGTCAGATCCTGCCAATGTAATTGCAGTTATTGTCAATCAGAACGAACATAAACTGCACCAACTCGGAACTCAGTATGGCTTAGTAAAAGGGTGGTACAATTCAGCAAGTTTAAAACCCGCGACATCTAATTTTTTAAAAATTACCGAAGTTAATAATGATAAAGAACTTACATTACGGGAAACCGTTTCTCATATTTCTGGGGGACAAGGTTTTTTAAGTTGCATTTGTAAACGCCAATGTGAATCAAAACGTTGTGCTTGTTTTAAAGCTTCGGTAAAATGTAACAGTCGTTGCCATAGCTCTAGTATTTGTAAAAATAAGTAATAATTTATTATTTATATAAATAATAAATTATTAATAAAAATAAAAATTATAATATAATAAATAAAAATGATAATAAAATTATCAATATTATTATTTCGATTTCACAACGATAATGATTATATAACTATTTATATTTATATAATTTATTATTATTATAAAATATAATTATAATACAATATTACATAATTATAATAATCATGAATAAATGTAATAAAATGTACTCGTATCAATGTTATTATTTCGATTTCACAAAAAGTTACCTATTGATGTAATTAATTAAAAATATTACACAAAGTGTAAAATAAGAGTTTCCATTTCATGAAATGGATAAAATATATGTCCATTTCATGAACTAAAATTTGACTTACACGATATGATCGTTGTTCATGAAATGGATATCCATTTCATGAAAAATACGATTACACTAAGTGGATGCGACATATATATGTATGAATGTAGTGTAGACTACGGTGTAGGTATCTACAAAACCGAGACATCTTGAAGCGCATTAAACATGTGTATAGTGTATAGTAATAATTTTTTTTTAATAATTCCAATAAAATGCATAAGAGATTTCAAGGTGATTTCAATTTTACCAATTGTATTTAAATGTTGAGTATTATTATATAACATTTTATATATTTTATATTATTGTATACGATGAGTTAAATATTCTAGTGTTGTGGTTTTTTTCTATTGGATAACAAATTTAATATTGATAAACGTAAGTCCGTGTATTTCTCTAGGAGTCGTTCATCTAAAGTAATTGCATATTCAATGAATGGGGCATGTATTGACATGGTCACAACTAAAAGAAACTAGGTTGTACATTTCTGTTCAAACCTTAATTTTCATACTCATAGAGAGTCTATATGCTGTAAAGCGTTTAAGACTAGGTTTTGTTGTTCAAACGTCGAAGAACTTTAAGTTGTTGACCTCCTCACTCAAAAAGTTGTATTGTTTTCTGGTACGGTCCTTACTGGAACATGCATGCGTTCTGTGCTGGGATCCGTAGGCGACAACTGATTCCAGAGACGCTCCTTATCGTCTGCCGCCAATATTTTAAAAATAAAGCATACTATGCATGATTACCTTCCTGTCTCTAATAAGCTTGGACTGATGTCCTTGGTAGATAGACATGTGACAGCAAATATAGTATTTTTAAGTAAGTTAATAAATTGTCATATTGATACCTTTCGTCACTCTCCCAAGTTAACTTGAGAGTTCCTCCTCGTTCATATAGAACACATTATACTTTTGTAATACCTTTCCATCATACTATAACTAGGTATAGTAAGAATAATCCAATTTATCGAATGATACGTTTGGCCAATGAGCACTCTACTTCATTTAGTCTATAATTATATTATTTTTAATATGTGTCTTTTTTATCATTAATTACATTATGTTCTCAAAATATTTAATACTTTAGATTAATGTGAACTGTTAGTTGTTATTACTTTCTGTTGTCTTATATTGTATCCTTTAACTATATGAAATTGTAATTTCACCTTTGGGCCATGTACCCGTTATATAAACTAAATAAATAAATATTATACAAGTACATTATAATTATACATTTTCAATCAAAATAATATATTATGAGTATTCTATAATAGTTATTTTATTTTTGGTTTATATATGCTGCCTACTTGAAAACACTTATAATATTGTTTATACCGTAACCTAGATGCAATATAGGTAACATAGTAACAACAATTATATTATATTTGACTATTATACAAGACTTCATCTCATTGTTACAGCAGTACAGCATTTTGAAATAATTCGTTCATCGTGAATTCATACTCTTCGTCGTTACATTGGAATATCGTATTAAGTATTCAGAAGTCCAATCTAACTACGAAGATCATGTCGTTTTCCACGTCAGCTAGCAGTTTGACTCTGGTTGTCAAAATACTGATGGTCATACTGCTAGGTCTATCAGAAACTGTGTTTGCAACATCGTCGACGTGGGAACGCGAGTGGTCGGCGGTGGTAGTGCCTATTACATGGTCACCGGGCACTGCTAACCACAGCCGACTTACAGCGCAGTCGAAACCTTTCCGATGGTGGAACCGCAAAGCCACATCGACCCACAGCAAGTCGGCGGGGATGATGACAGAGGCTTCATCTCACCTAAGTAGTACGTGTCATGGTTTTTCTTGCCGTGATAAGAACCGCAATGTTGAAAATCACCTTGACAAGAATCGCCACGACCAGAATCACCAAGAGGCGAAGCGATGCGGTAACAACCACCACGAGAAGAAGCGATGTGGTGGTAAGAACCAGCAGAATAAGCCCTGTGGTGAGAACCAGCAGCAGAAGCACTGTGGTAAGAACCAGTGCGAGAAGCGCTGTGGTAAAAACCAGGGAGAGAAGCGATGTGGTAAAAACCAGGGAGAGAAGCGCTGTGGTGAGAAACGCAACGACAGAAGTCGCCATGGCACCACGAACTGCAACCGAAAAAACAATAGGCAAAATAATATGAAAAACGGTAACAAGCGCCGGCAGTTTGTAGTGGACAATAAGGTTAGTGATACATTTATATTGTTATGATACAGAAATAAGTACATATATATACGATTGTTTGTAAATTATTAAAATATTTGTCGACGTAATGCACATGCAGTTCCAGTAGCGTCGTTAAAAAAAATATTAAAAATATTGTACAGACGAAACATCGTCGCTACAAGACACTTGGGCCCAAGGCTGGTCGGTTTTAATTTAGATATAAAGACGTTTATCTTCGTTATTGTGGCACTATGGCCATACGTAAATCTGTATAGTGATAAGAAAGTGAAAAAATCACGGTACGCACAAAAAATAGGAATGATTTTAAGTTAAATGATAATCGAGCGACTAAATATAATGGCCAGACTGAAAATTACAATAGTTACAACTTCGAAATATCGTAAACGAACTCGAATTTTCCTAGTGAACCACAATTCCAAGCCTTATAGGCGTTATACTAAAGCTATATTATAGGTACTCGATCTGCAGTTATTATATTATTATACCATGAAAGCAGTCTTAAATCATCATATAATGTTATTGTTTTTTGTAAAAGTACAATCGATATTACCGTGTCTTACTGCATCGTGATTATAACTTTCTCGCCTTTGTGGGGTCCCCAGATAACTGTAATATATTGATGTTGAACAATGAACATGATAACGATAATAATAATAATATATATATATATAATCTAAGCCCTTAAAAATGAACGTTGGTTCACTCCAACCCACTACGTGTTTGTATTATATTTTGATGTCGTTTTATTTTACAGGTGATCATCAACATCAATGATAATCGAACGCCTAGCCCAACACTATCATCGGATATTAAAACACCAGTTGAGGCGGTACAGGCCTCAATCACACCGCAAAGCGTTGTTCACCGCAGTTTTAGTAGTTTCTATAATCACTGGTATTCGGACATCATAATATGGTTGTCTTTATTAGCTATCTGGATGGTGATAATTTTTTGTATTTATAATGTGTATTTTATATCCGATCGTTATCACAGTATTTTCACCTAATGAGTAGGTACCTACCTATTTGAACGTTGTCCATTATTATAGTAAGTTGTACTTTATACCACCAAATGTCTTTCAAGTTAGCACCGGTCAACGGCACATTTTATACATTAATATTTATATGATAGCAAGCACTTTTGCGTATTGTAAATGTATAAATAAATAATTATTTTTTTCCTCAACGACAAAGTATTTTAAATATTCAACACGGTGATAGTTATTGTATAGTTAGATTATACTATTATACGCAGGTTCGTGGATTAAATGTTGAGTTCATAGTATTTTAAATGTATATTTTGGCAAACCGACGATTATCAGCAATTGATATAATGTACAAACTGTACAAGGATCATTCTAATATTAAGTAAAGGTAGGTTCTTTAAATTTATTATATATATGGTATTAATTTTTATTATTATTATAATTACCTACATCTCCCCAAGTGCTTAGACCTCACTTCACCGACCAGGGAAATATGAAAAGGCGCCCCTTATTTGAGTGGGCTTGTCATCATTAACCGGTCCCACCCTGCAAACAAATCTTTCGATTACACCAAAATGTATATAGCTACCTACATAATAATTGGATACTTGGATTCTTTTTTAATAATAAAACAAAAAAACTTTTATTTTAGAATCAACACTTAAAAACTGTGTCAAAATTAAAAAGTCTTGAAAAATACAAAATTATGTTAAGCCTGATACAATTTTTAATATAACAATTTTTTAATTTCTTAAATATGTGTCTGCTTTTTATACAGTTAAATTATGACTATCTTTTATCTATTAAATCCATAATTTTAGTTGAGTTTATTTTTATTGCCATCTATATCAAGATGAAAAACTTCTTATTTTAGCTCAACACTATTGGCGACTAGGTAATACACTTGCCGTGAACGGATGCACGAAATTGCATATGCCCTTTATAATTAAAGACACAAACACACGAGCAGGCCCCTTAAATAAAACGGACAGCGAAAAATCATATTTTAAACTAGAGACTTTTTCATGGTATGCTTAACATATAGTCTTACTTAAAAAATACAATTATAGGCAGCTTCTATTAATGGGTGGTACGAAGGAGGAAAATCTCAGACCTCAATATATTGTGAGAGCCCAGCGCTAGCTTTAACATATTACGAAAAAGGTGATTGCATACTGATAACAAAATGAGAATATATAGAACAAAAATAGAACTGAGTTCGAATCAATCGCCTAAAAATAGTTATGGTTCACTTATTATTAGAAAAAACGAAAACAATAAAGTGACGAGAAAATAACAACATATAGTTACATAAATGAAGCCGAATCATTATGTAGACCGTGAAGGTATAGATCCACTTATTCCACGATAAGACATGGTACGAAGTAAAATAAAATGTCCTGCCAGATGTATAGGCATAGATAGGTATAAGACAATCATTACTGTGTTGTTAAAAAATTCTAAAGTATGTTTCGAAATAACTGTAATTATGAAAAATATATTTGGAATACTAATCAAATATTATAAATTTATAATAAAAATGAGTTTGATGAACCTGCAGTTTCTCTATAAAAATAACGGACACAATTCTAATATGTAAAAAAGTATTATAACTAATATCATAAAAATATGTTAAACAGCTGTTATAACCAATTTATACTATACTAGCTGATCCTGTGCACTTCGTTGCCCGTTGAAAATGCCATCTCTATATAAGAGACTTGATGGTGATAATGCGAGCATTATATTATCAGGTAGGCAATCCACCTCCGATGGATTGCAGGCCTCGCTAGGTGAATACTATACTACTATCTATGTGATTATATGAATAATATGTTTTATTTTATTTTTTATTTTGATTGTGTACACTGCAATGAGCGGCTATAAGTGCAACTCAAGCCTCCTTGGTAGGCAATATGCGAAGATTCGATTTGATGTATGCTTAAACCTGCTCTACCCATTGGCAACCAAAAAACAAAAAAAAAATACTCATTTCTATTAAAAAATTAATAAAAGATTTATTAATTAAAATAAACGTGTACAATGTACAGTACACGTTTATACACGTATTTCGTGGCACGACAGCCCGCGGGTTTCCAGTAACCTGCAACCCAACCTTTTCGTCCGTAAAATTATGTATTTTACACACTTTTATTTGATATTGTATATCTTTGACTTGTAGCATTGCGAGTTCCGCTACTTGAATTTGTATGTCTAATTGCTGGCATTTTTAAAAACAAAAATATTCCATCAAAACTTACCAAAACTTCTAATATTATTGCAATACTCTGATTTCCTTTATATTGATACTAATATTCGGTAACCATAGTGTTGCTGTACGCTCGGTGCGTATTATTATTATAATTTTTAGACGTTATTATACATGTATATATTAGTACCAACCCCTATTTCAACACCATATAGCTTTTTTTTAGTATTGAAAAGTAGAATATGTCCTTTCTCAGTGTCTAAACTATCTATGTACCTACCAATTTCATTTAAATCGGAAGTAGTTTCGGACTCTATTCAATACAAACAAACAATCAAATCTTTCCTCTTTATAATATTAGTATAGATCGTCAATATAACATGTAAACTATTGAATATAACCAATTTATATTATACAAGCAAAATTACATTTAAAAAAAACTGTAGTTTATATTGTTGGCAACACTACTGGGGGAGTACGATGACAAGAGAGTAAAGAGAGTGTTAGTAGTTAGTATGTGTTCGAAGAGAGACTTGGTGTGTGTGAGCTGGGTGCTCAACATTCTTTGTGTTGAACTATCGTGTTTAGACTAGTGTTTGTTTAATAAAGTTGTCGTATTACAAAATTGTGCGTTAACTTTGCGTAATAAAAGATTCTTTTTCCAACAGTCAATATGTAAACTGGGGTATGTACAAATGTTGACATCATACAATCTGTGGAAAAACCACTAAGATACATTATACAACAAACTGTTGCAATTTATTGCATTTACCAAATCATTTTTTTGGACGTTGTTGGGCAGTCGTTGAGAATGAGCAATCATCTAAAAATGTCAGCAAATGCACATAAACCTGCAAAAGCTAACACATCGTCTTTGTCGCTTAGTCATTTTTTGAAAGATCTCACCATTTGTTGGTTCTGATAAGAAAATGGATATTTTATCTGTACTCGTTTTTTAAACAGTGTTTCATTGAACAATATCTAGAATTTATAATATTGAATTTTTTATAGTAGCCCTTAAACCAATTGAAGGATGTTTCATAAAAAGGAAGATAAGGATGGAAAATTGATGTTGTGATATATCTAATATTTGGTGTCGGTTGATGATTGTCTAAACTCTAGACGCATTATAGGGATTTCTGTCAATTTTTTGGGTTATAAGCGCAGTATTATTAAATATAATAATCATCTCAAAATTTGATATTATTACCCCACGTTATATGTACCTAATGATAATAATTAAAAAGAAATTCAAAATTCTTGATTGATAAAAATTTATACTTTTGTATATATTATTTTTTATAACCTGGATTATAGGTGTTTTATATAAGTACCTATATCTATTATATCTAATATACAATATATATTGGTTGTATTAGTGTCTCGTCAGTCTTATTGCGACAAATTACCTAGACACATGCACATTTCACATATATATATATTTACTGTAATAAAAGAGTGTGAGTTAAAATGAAAGTGATATGTTAAAAACATTTTGATATTACCAAGGAAAATAAAATTAAACACAATCATCAAAAATATACTGGAAACTGTTGGAGAAGCAAGCGTTCAACAAAAAGTCCAAATGAAAAGTTAATATAGTTGTATTATCATTATGAAAGTCCATCAGTTGGCAATTCATATTTTACTTGTAGAGACAATCCGGGAACCAACTCGTAGTCGTCTCTTAAATTGTACGAAGTATATGAGTGAGGACACATACATTAAAAATGTTGGAAATATTTTATACAAATGGGACTAAAAATAGTACAGAATTCTAGTTTTAACAAAAACGTGAGTATACCATCATGTACATATAAATTTAAATAACAGAACCTAGAAACATGGAATTTGATCTAAGGAAATTACTGAATGTTTTATCACCAAAAATATTGATTAAATACGTAAATAAAATAATTAAATTGGTACTGAAATGAATTCACCACGAAAGTCTCATAAAATGTATTTATAATCTAACAACTTTTTACCAATAATTTTAATTTGTTCTTGTACTGGAGTGCTTAAAATTTAAATGATTAATTGATTACTTACCTATAACTCTATGTAAAGTATAATTTATATAATAAAATATAGCAGTATACATAGACCTTGAACCGATTTTGTAGGCGTATAAAATCAATGAGGTATTATTAAAGTTGAATATAATTGTTCATTGAATATTTTAATATTAAATCTATAAAAATGTTTACCTTCGTGAAGTTTCAAAAAGTTTACTGTACGAACTACTCGCGTGTACGATAATCTAGGCAATCAAAATAATAAATAATAAATAAACTATTCTAACCTCACTCGTATAGAATGTTACAATTATTATAAATATCAACTAAATTACTATTAAAAAAAAAATCAACCGCAGTTATTAACTAAACAAACAACATATTTAATACCTTCTACATATCTCTTCCCCAATACACGGCAGTCCATGAGCTTTTATTATTCCAATTTTTAGTTTATCATAGTTGTTGCCGGAGATTAATCAAAATTCTGTGCAATGTATTGGAATGAGTTGAATCCTCAGAAACGCAATGTCTTGTTTAAATTCGATAATTCAGACGTGAAAAAAGAACAGGACCGAATATTTATAAAACTTAAAAAAGGTGTATTCAATTTCGCTTGGTTGTTTTTTTCATCTTCCAACATACATGGTCTTAACCACTTGACTGACAAAAGGAGGCATTACACCGAAAAGTATGTGCTCTATACATTATTTACATAATAATGCGTGTAATGCATATTATATTATTATATTGTTTTCAAGAGATGTTTACGGATACAATTACCTGTACCCACTACCTACATGTCACCACTTCACTCTTTTTCACAGAAAATGGTCTGAGTTTAAAATAGAATTCCCTGATTTTATTTAAAGTTTTACAAGTAGCCATATCATGTTATATCTATTAACCTAGGAACTACCAAACGTAGTTTTTTGACTCACATTACTACCTACCTACAACAAAACAGAATTAACAGTACTACATAAATATGATATATATATTTTATACAATACAATTTTATATATTATATTACATGGAAAAGATAATTGTATTCTTTTGCAAAGCGGTATAAGAACATATTAAATTATAAATTGTTAATAAATAAAGAGCTTAAAATATATAGTTTTTGTATGAGTCTGTAATATTTCTAAAAAGTAACATTAAGAAAAACTTCGAAAACAATTGTTTATAAAAGTTGTAGACACATTGGATCATCCTCTATAAAAATGTTTTGCTATTAATATTTACAACTGATACATAGGTAGTTATATTGTCAGGTTGATTTATTTATTAAGATGTAGGAATAAATATTTAACACAAACCACTAATCGCCAAAGATCGTGCTTTTATAATTTTATGTGACAGATTAATTTGGGTTATTGCAATATGTTTGAGTATCTACGGTTCAGCAATACTTGGTTCGTCCACTTGGACTCGTTATCAAGAAAATCCGACAGTGATATCTATGGACAGAGAGTATAAGGAATGGGCAACTCCACTTCCAGCATTCACTTTATGTCCTACGTATAAAATCGATGACCAACTCTTCGATGAACTCGTACAGAAAAAGTAAGTTTTGACCGAAAATACGAATCGTATAAAAAAATCAAATTCCTAATTTATATATGTAAAATTAATGTTTAATTCTAACAGGAACGTCATTCGAAATATAGTTAAAAAGAAAAAAACTAGTTATAATAAAATATGTATTTATTTTTACTGATTTTGCCATTATTTATTGACAATATTTAATCGTTTTTACATGAACTGTATCCATGTGAATTATTAAGGGTTCTACAGATTATTATCAGGAACTTTTCCAACGTCATCTTCTTATGCTTAGAGAAATAAGACATGATTTCGTCTTAATTATTATCCATCAATATGGTAAAAACATTTGATGTATTCATCAACACTGTTAAAAACCTAATTGACATTGCAATAAATCAGGTCAATAGATAACCATAAATTCATATTGTAAACGCGAGTACACATATTACAATCTCTATAGCTGAATTTCACAAACTTTAATATAAAACAAAACAGTAATAATAATCATCAATGCAAATATTAATTTATTATGAATGTTTTATTTTATGATGCTGAGGTTAAATACTGATACTACATCGTTTCTTTTTGTCATACAATTGTCAAGCCGTTCGCTTGAATATGATAAAATAATGTACCCACTCATTATATTCAATGATATTGATTTAGATTTACAAACTACACAGACGAAGAAAAAGAAGATTTTCGGACGTTTCTGGTGCAGTTGGCAAATGCCACTTACGGAACGTTTAAAGAAGTGCCTTCGTACAATCGGATATCGCCGAATGAGTACTTGAATTACGTCATATCCCTGAGCGGTTCTGTATCGTACACAATCAAAAATAGTCACGTAGACATATTTTCATCGATCGAATTGGTGCCCAGTGTAACTGAATTGGGCTTATGTTATTCGTACAACGGATACGTTGCACCTTACAACGGTTACAAGTAAGTACCTCCCTATATGAATAAAATTAGTTCCTGCCTGATGTTGGAATGACATTTTATGAACATCTTGTGTGCCTTTCGATCAACATTGATTATTTTCTTATACAGGTATTGGATAAATCGCAACATCAGCGAGTTCCCGAAAATAGAAATTATGTCCGGCACCCCGTTGGACGGTGACATTTTCATTCAGTTAACTTCCATGAATTTCGGTTACATGGTAATGAATGTGTTTATGAGGATGTCAGAGTACTCATTGTTTTTTTTTCTCTGTATCCAGCGCAACACGGACAATACAGAATTACGCAGAATTATGTATTTGAGTAAGCTAAGAGTAAAATCACACATTAAAAAATTGAAAAGAATAATATTTTTGACAGTATGACATATTAATTCGTCTAAATATTTTCTAAAAAACTATATACATGGTTTAAATTTATAAAGAAAAGTTATTTCAGTATACAGATAACACATTAATTATTGTTGCTGATGCGCATGGTGTAGGGGAAGTGCTGTGTGTATGTTTTTTGATGTCTAATTTGCTTTACCTAATTGAAAATTTTTACCCAAATTTATCTAATATTTCGACTAAAACGTCAAGTTGGTTTCAAGAAGGGGCAATATTGTCACCAGCTAACGATCAAGTCAATAAAATAAATTACACGATACTGTTAAAATTCAATGCACTAACAAAAGTGTACTACTATTCCGTTGACACTGTTGTAGATACAGAGGAGAAGATTACAAATAAAATCTTTAAAAAGCTGTTTGCTTGAGTGTATAATCCTTACTGACTGTGGAGCTGAGAAAATGGTTTGGTTCCTAGAATACTAATGATACCAACCAGTTTGCCATTCCAGTTCAAACAGCTATAATTTTCCGTGAAATTAAGCTTTGCAATGACTATTAATAAGGCAAAAGGTCAAACATTAAACGTTGCAGGTTGAGACTTAACCGTCCAGTGTTTTTAAAATGGTCAATTGTACGTAGCTCTGTCATTTGTGTATCCAGAAATATTTATAATGCTTAAGACAAATTGATATAATTGACAAAAAAATAAAAATCATACACCATAACGAAACAAATATATTCCACACTTATACATAAAATTATCCTAAAAAAATTAATCACATTAAATATCTGATATAATCATTCATATCAAACTTTTCACATATTCCTGAACATATATAAATGTACCAAAATCTAGCAATAGCAAGGCATTTCAAATATAAAATAGCTAAAAAAAACACTTGAGAGGATGTTTAAGAGTGCACTGATACTGTTTTCTCTAACTGGCCGTCGAGCAGCATGGACAATACACAGAATCTTTTTTTTCATTTAAATTTATAAAAAAAAATGTCTTTTTAGTTTTTACTTTGAAAGTCAAACCAAAAGTAAAATTGTAATAAAATATAAAATAGATGTTGTGGTAAACCGTCAAAAATATTATTCCTTTAACTTCCGTAAAAGATGGTTTTAATCTAAGATAGGTAACTCAAAAATCATAAAAAACAATTTTAGATGAAAGTATTTTATCTATGTTTCGCGTGGGTTCAGAGAGTAAAAACAAAGATTGCGCTGATATCCTTTTAATAATTTTTTTTTCCATCAATATCATCGGTATAATAATAAAAAATAATAACTAATATGATACTATACCGTGTTTTATTCTATGCATCCACGTGGCAGGGATTTGTGCACTCCCCCTACGAAGTGCCCGACGTGGCGTGCCGCATTTTCCAGTCACCGGAGAACTTCTACAAAACGCTGGATATGGCCGCGCTAAGCATATTCAGTACTCCAGAAATCAGAAACCTCTCGCCCAAGCAGAGAGGCTGCCGGTTCTCGGAAGAGAGCGACTTGGAGATAAGTCCAATTTATACGTACAACACATGTCGGAACCAGTGTCGAATGGACCAAGCTAGAAAACTATGTGGATGTGTCCCGTACTTTTACAAGCCTCTTAGTGAGTGACTTTGCTGCGGTTGTATAACTTGTTCCACATAAAATATATTATAAGTTTTTTACGTAATACATCGACACAATCGCAATTGCCGTATATGATTTATGATCACGGAAGCCATCCGAGGAAACATTACTCCAATCATCAAACCACCATGTTATCAAAATAAAATAATTATTTTTATGGGTTGTTATTTGATTTCTTAGTTCAAAATGTATTACTTGTATTACTTTATGCAAATGCCATTATGATTGTGGTAGTTATTTTTTTTTAGAAGTTCCCTACCCTATATATTATATCAATCACAGTATCAAATTATTTCAGGCACCATAAAACGTTGGGGCACGTCTAAATATTTTTGGTAACTCGGATAAGAACATTTATATGTATCAAAATAAACCATAAGACATTGAGTGATGCAAATAAATAATCAATCATTATTTTTCTACATTGAACCTTAAATAACAAGATTGCATTCGATACGATCATTCAATAATTTTGAACTTTAATTTCAGAAAAATATACAATATGTGATGTCAAAGGGATGCACTGTTTGGATCAATATAAAGGTAAATTATATTGGTTTTGCGTAGGAATATGATGAAAATATTATTTATTACTGATTTTTCCAGAGTTTCTTATAAAACTCCGGAATACAACAGGAGTTGATGAAAAAGTAAACTGTGGTTGTTATCCACCTTGTGACGATGTTAATTATATCGTAGAAGGAGACAACACAATGCAATGGTAATCTAATATTCAAATACTTAATTTAGTTATAATTAAAAACAACAAAAACCCAAAATTAATTAAAATATATCTATAAAACAAATATTATGTATAGATACTGTTATTTGTCTGGCGATAGATAACTGGTATATGATTAAACTTACAATTTAATTCGTTAAGTAATTATTTAACATGGTGTCTAATTATGATTCTTTTTCAGGTTAATAGGAACCAATTTAAAGTGGGGACTTATCAAATATCCTCGTATGCGTTTGAAAAGAAACGTTTTATTCGGTTTCACTGATGTTTTAGGTAAGTAATCAAAAATGAAAAAAAAAGATCAATTCAATATTTTATTTTAATTATTATACACAATATGTAATAACATACTTTATATGCGTACACGTTTTAGTTTCAATTGGAGGCACTGCAGGCCTGTTTCTTGGATGTTCGGTATTAAGTTTCCTGGAGATAATTTACTTCTTCACATTTCGCCTGGCATTTACGTCATTGTGTGAGAAATAAGAAACTAATGAACTAATTGAATACTACGATTATTGAATGCAATTCTCTCAAAGATAATCTACAACAAATGTATTTTTATTTTATCTGTGTACCAGGCCAATGCCGTACTAAAATTATAACCAAATACATTTCATTAGTATAGTAAAATATATAACTTGTACACTGTACATATAACTTATAATTGAACGTTGTATATTTTGTATACATATCGTGTGCTATCATTGACTATGGGTAATGGACATAGCAATCGAACGGAGAGCCTTTTGGACCCCACATTTGTATATACCATGGCCACTATTACGACACCGTCAGGTCCTGGATGAACGTTTATAACTCGGCCCAAAAGCCACTTTACAGGAGGCACATTATTGGCACATTATTTTATTAACACCGGCGTGCCCGGTTGAAAGGACGGTCCTATAGGTTTTAACCGTTTGTTTCGTCCTTGTAGCTGTCCCAAATACTCTTTGCTCCATCTTACCCAAAAGTGTTGCACAAGCTGCTGTATGCCTGCATTCTCTGACACCAAGACAGTCTATTGCTTGGCAAATCTCCTATATCAGGTCCAGGCAGAGCGCGCAGTGGGCTACTTATTGGGAAATAGACAGAAATAAGGATATCCAAATCCATAGTGTCCTCAAATAAAGGAATTAAAGGACGAGAGTTCAGCAACATTCTATTTGTGTTAATTCCGTATAAAGTTCATCACAAGTTAACCTACAGTGTGATTTAAGGGTTTTTTTAAGGCCTTGGCGGCCCCCATCCATAAACCACCAAAATGAAAGAACCACGGTGGTATAAATTTCCTGTTAATTTCTTATAAAACCATGAATCTTAAACACGAACTTTGTGTTGTGCTGAAAGAAGAAATATGGACAAATCACTCAAAATCCAAAAACAGAATAATTTAAAATTTGAGACTATTTGTAATATTCTATGTAGGTACCCATGATACTTCTTGACAATTTTTGTATTATAAACTGCAGTGTTTTACATTCATCCCTTACCCTCTTGGTGTACATTGGACCTAATGACGTATTATACAACATAAAGGTACGTGTAAAATAATTAATCTACATCACACCACAATTGTATGCAGAACAATAGAAAACAATAACTAATTCACCAAACCCTAAACTTTCGTCACCACATTCTACATTACATGGGAATATCATACTATGTGTCATTGAATGTTACTGAAAAGTACAAGTATTACTGCATTAGTGTATTATATTAAATGGTGTCGGCACCGATGCGGTCACGACATTTGCGGTCGGCAAATTTTTCGTGCCATTTGTGGTCAATTTATTTCTATTAACCTGACTATAAAATTTGGATGCTATATATAATATATATAAATGTATTGTATACTTAATTTGCGCTAATAGGTATATATTTACTATTTTATTATATTTAAACTTCCCTTCACACTTTTCAAGGCTAAGGACTGACAGTATTTTTTACTGGCGTGTTTAAAGTTTAAAATCTTATTATTATTATAAATAACTCATATAATAATAATATACTTGTCAATCACATCACATAATAGGGTACTCATTTTTTTTAAGCCTTATTACAATTATTATAAAAAATTCACATAATAATACATTTTTCGATCACATTACATATTTCATACTCTCAATTTCGATATTTTTGGCTAATAGGTATGTTCGTTACAAATGCCGTAAGAAATATCACGAAATTACATATATCACGAACATACCTTCCTTTACCCTATTAATGGTTTTTAATTCTTTCGTCCAATCGTATGTACATATTTTTTCTCCTTTTACCTTCCATATTTAAGTAACTTCTTGCATATAAAAGTTACAAATTATCAGCCTCTTTTTTAAGACAGCCATACAAATTCTTATAAACGTTGGTCACGGTATATTTAATATTTTATCAAGTTAACTATTCCAACCCTAGAGGATAACCTTTAGTTGAATAAATAATAATAATAAACTTTTTAAACACATTTTCATAATATAATATGTTTTTTAGAATATAATAATATATACAGCACCTTAAGTTTTATAGTCAGGTAAATAGAAATAAATTGGCCGCAAATGGCACGAAAAAAAAGCCGACCGCAAATGTCCCGGAACCCTATTAAATATATAATATATATAACATACATACATGAATTTATACATACATACATACATACATACATACATACATACATACATACATACATACATACACACATACACACATACATACATACATACATACATATACACATACACACATACATACATACATACATACATATATACATACATATATACATACATACATACATACGTACATACATACATATATACATATACATACCGATTATGGCTTATTTTAATATGACTTGTGTAATGGATAGGTACAAATAACAAATAGATCAGATAAGTATTTGGCCATTTTCGTTTAATACTTTTACGTATATACTCTAGTAAAGGTATACACCGACGAGGGCACATAATAGCAATATACATTAACATTATACAATTATAATTTATAGGTATATGTATTACGTATAGTGCATAATACGTATGAATATAACAGTCTAAATCGGCCTCCATGTCGTACCATATTCACAACGATTAGATTTCAGGATGTATTTATATAATATACACACAATATATATACTTATTGTACATTACAACACGAAATCGGGTGTAATACGGAGCTGAAAGCATTGTATATTTTCATATTACCCTCTGATAAAAAGCACCGATAGGCTGCTAACCTGCAGGGTGTGCACTATCATTATACGAGTAATAAACAATAATATGGGTAAATAGCCGATACAAAGGTAATAAAAAATGCATCATTGTACCACCACCATGCGTAGGATATGGACGTATTTCAGCAACAGCACGATACACGGCTTCAATTACATAGCCGACAAACGCCGTCACTGGACGGAGAGGTGAGTCAAAGGCTATTGCAAGTGACTGTGATAAATATTCAGTAAGATAGTGGCATGCTCAGTTTTTTGAATAAACAGGGAAGGGGGATTAGGATTTTTTACTGTTCTTGGAACACGTAATTTAGTGGTACATATAATTTCATATATTTTAATAATTTATACGAAAAAAATAATCCAAAGGGTGATTTTAATTATCTTTTAATAATCTTTACTGATTACTTGTAGGCTAGGCGCAAATTAACTAAATTGTTTTGGGGGACTCAAACTCCCCTCCCCATAGGCTATAGTATAAGTAAAATTATAGTACTAATTGCTAGATTTTTAATTGGGGAGACTTGACCGAAATTTGGGAGGACTAAGTCTCCTATTTGCGCCAATGCTTTTAAGCACTTATATTTTTATTAATGACTTAATAAATCTTTTTGATTAGTTTTTTTCAAATATTATTGTTTTTATTAATTAATAATATACAGAATGTATAAATTTGAAAAATGATAAAATCTTCGTCATTGAGTACGAGTAGATCATTGTTATATCGTATACTCGTATAATGTTGAATTTAAATTCAATGATAAATCATTGTATACGAAAATCGGTTCCGAACGGAGGCTGTCTGTCAGCCTATATTTCTAAGGATATTTTGACTATATTATATTTATATTACTAGAACCAGAGGTATTCAAACGGTATGTCTTGATCGTCGCGATTCTCAAGGTGTCGCGGGGGTTGGCGAAGGTAGCACCAAGTTAGGCCAAAACACCAACAAAAAAAAGTCAATGTATGTAATTTTTATTTATAATCATAAATCATTACAGAGATAATAGAAACGATTACGAAACACACCCGACCATTTGAATTAGTTTGATTTCTAATACTAAAGTTATTATTATTATCACCCATATCGTATCCGTCCCGATTCGGGTGGTGTTTCAATTTTTTCTTAACAATTTCAGGGCCATCAAAATATTTTGAACACACAAAGGAGTCTAGGGACATAACAGTTTGAATATTTCTGCTATATAAGTGATGATAGGTATGATTTTTCTATCAGTATTACGGTAGGTTGAAGTGGTTGAAGTAATTTTTGCAAAATTAGATCATGTTACATTCTGTATAATTATTATTGTTATTACATTATAGAATTAAACGTATCATAATAATTGTTGTATTAATTATTAACTCGTGTAATATTACTAGCTGTTATATAAACTAACAATTTATAACGAAATTTTAAACATGTTTTGAAAATGTTTTGTTTCGCACAAGAGTATTTTGGGTGTTGACATGTTTCATATCATGTCTTGCTACGAGATTATATCTCCAAGCTACTTGGTACGCTTACAACAACAACGCCGTTAGCTTTGTCACCGATACCACGTATCTGGATTGGAATACGAGTTTTCTCTCGTTATCGATTTGCGAACAAGAGTCGCCGGACAAGTTATACGACTTGGCATCCAAGTGCGTACGTCATACGATTATAATATCATATAATACTTACATGTACTCATTAATAACAATTATTTTGAAAAAATTGTTCATAATTATACTTTCAGGATGTACGGCACTGATCGAGATTTGAATATTGATTTTTATCTAAGGGACATCGCTTTCTACGACGGTGCGTGTTACTCGTGCATCACGCACTGTCAAAAGGGAACATTAAACTGCACCACAGACTACGATCAAATCATACGTGAAGTATATTTTAAAAGATATACAAATATAAATTATGTGACCGCCGAAGCCAGATTACTGTAATAGTCTCGTATTCATCAATATAATATGCTTGGTAGTCACTGGTCGGTACTAGGTATGCTCGGTATTACGTAATATGCAATTTAAAATAAAATCTTGGTTTAAGTATGAAACGTACCTACGGTTTGATGCAGTTATCGTAAGGCTTATAAATTATATTCACTTAAAAAAGATTACAACACCGAAATCAATGAATAGTTAGAATTTTTTAATTAAATTGACCGTGACTGTTATTTGTTATACTTAATATCTAATAGTGTAGTTATTTTTTAATTGTATGAATCGTATAGCTTCGACTATAACTTAATGACATTATTTTATTTTATCATTTTCCTATATTAATTTATCTATTTTATTTAAAACTCCTATAGATAGTAATTTTAGTAGTCATGAGTTGAACATAATATAAGAAAATAAAAATAAAAGATGTATAAATGAGTATATGACACTTAATATTAAATAATTGTAAATTCAAATAGTCTACAAAAAGTTTTCAAATCTTTAAGATTACAGTGAAATAAACCTAAAAAGTCAAAATAACCATCAGAAATTCAAATGTTTGAGGGTGAAACTAACAAAATATTTTTAGTATAATATTTACTAAAAAAAGAGGGGCATGTATAGGTAACCATTCTGTTGCACAGTTATTAGAATTTGAGTGTTCCTCACATTGAATATATAGGCACTGACTGTAATGGCCGTGTTAAATTTCAATTCGTTGACAGATCATTGTACCCATATACTATGAAATACCAAACAATTATTTTCGTAATATAGTATTAAATGTTAACAAATATTTATATATATATTTTTTTTTTGGTGGATCATTTTAAAAGACTTTGACAGAAACCTCAAAGTTAATTACCAGAGGATTTTTTTCTAATATAATAAAAAAATAAAATAGTATTAAATTTAAAATCAATTTATCCCTCCAGTGGCGCCGATACCAATGCTTAGGTGGGTTTAGCCGTGGCCTGTTGTTGATGATAGGCGTTGATAGGTAGTACACTGGTACTGTAGGGTAGTGGGTAGAGGGTACTATAGAAACATAGAGTAAGAATGTGGGCTGTATACGAACTGTACAAGTTTGAAGCGATGATCGTTCAGAATTAAAAACTTACATAAACTTTAATAAAATAATATATTATTTTTCTTTTGGGGAGGTTATAGAAAACATGTTTTATTAAAAATGAGCTTTATGCCATTTAATGTACACCAGCTACAATATGGGCGTGGACATGCCAATAATAAATAATGAAAATATTAAATAGAAAATATTGTTCAGTCGCACGTGACCCTAAAAATGTTTCAACTACATGATGATCAGGCTCGGGCGGTGGTATATAGAGTATTCGTCACGTCCGAGTACAATACATTTGTATAACTCGTGTGGTACATAGATTCGGTCGGAATGTCAAGATCTGATTGGAAATTGTTATTGGAATGATGAACCATTCGAATGCTGCGATCAATTCTTACCGATAACGACTGAAAATGGTGTATGTTTTATTGTAAACTCCTTACACACAGTAAAGTGAGTATAATAAAACGTCAAATACTTACATCATATGTATAATATTAAATTAAAGTACATTAAAATAGTAAAATGTATGGCAAGAGCGGAAAGTGAGCTATTTCAAGCAAGCGTGACATATGCGATACGACCTTCGCCCAAGGCTGAAATTGTCCTGTTCGAGCCATAAGCCCATTACACATATTCTTTTTTGTCAAGCCTAACTCCCATCAAACAACGCCTACATCGATATTATGATAATCCATTTGTCATGAACTGCTCTTATAATTGTCTGTATCTACATTTGCGAACTGTTCCTTAGAACAACGCCGAATTAACCCATCTGTCCCGCTTACCAGCTAATATTTTACTGTATATACGAGTACATTATTCGTGTATATATCTTATTTGGAAATTGACTTTTCCAACCACTGAGTACCTACCGAAAAAGTTGCAGATTAAGAAAAACATTTACTGTCCACTAAAGACAATCATTTTCTAAAACTTCAAACGGTATCGAAAATTAAACTTTCGGTGCAGGCGTGACAAAAATAGTATACTTATTTTGAAACGAAGTAGTTTTATCTAGTTAACCTAGAACAATTAAAATATTTAAGTATATATCTTATATGTATAACATCACAAAAATGTTAATATTATATTGCGATTACAGAAACGACGGCGAAAAATTAAAAATGATATCAAACCGAAAATCGGGACCAGGCAGCCTTGCTTTTACGGCGTACGAGTCTATAAAAGTATACATATTAATTATTTGAAACCTTTAACACATTATTTCATACAAACATTATTTATATGTACCTACAGCTGTTTATACACTCACCAGAAGATTTGCCTTACGTAAACCATCCACAAGAAGAAAAATTTTTACTGAGTTGGGGAGTATCGTTTTTGATGAAATACCAGGTAAACCGTAAAGTATTGTTTAAATTGTGTCTAAATCTTAATAAGTTTATGTACAACAACTACACCACTACACTTAATTATAATAGATTAAAGAGATTGAGAACGATCCGCTGTTAAAACAAGTAGATATCAAACAGAGGAATTGTCGTTTTCCGGAAGAAAACGATTTAAAAGTGTACAACGTATACAGTAACTCCGCGTGCATCGTGAACTGCAGAGCTGAAGCTCAGCTCAAGATGTGTAATTGTACTCCACATTATTTGAAGATTCGTAAGTATCTAAATAAATTAATTAATTAAATGTATACACTAATTTATGTTTATTATTTAATAATTAATGTGTATGCGTGTTTTTATGTTTGTGTTTATAGCGGGAACGCCAATTTGTGGGATCGAAGGTCTTGGTTGTATAACTGAACATTCAGGTTCACATCTCATATTTAAAAATAATGGTTCTACATTATATTTAATACTATTTAAAATTTAAATTTAAATCGAAGTTTAATTCTAACATAACATGATATGTTATTTAATGATGATAATTTGAAAAAAAATTTTCAGAATATTTCCGAGCACTAAAGACTCATGATTTCAATAAGCTGGGATTAGTGTGCAATTGTATATCTAGTTGTACTGAACCAGAATATAATGTTTTGAGCAAAGAAATTGGAACGTAAGTACAACATTATACAATAATATATTTTATAATATTTACGTTAAAAACTTACATTACACTGTTAGCTTAACTACTGAAGAGCAAGATAACGAGGATGTTAAATATGGATCAAAAGTAATTATCGCATTAGATAGACTACCGAATGAAAGACTTAAAAGAAATGTAGTAAGATCTCGAATGGATCTCATTGGTAAATTACAAATAAACAAACAACTGAAAATAATGATTTCCGTAATTAACAATTTGTTAAATATATAGTATCAATCGGAGGAACTTTAGGTCTATTTCTTGGAGTGAGCCTGTTAAGTATTGTTGAAATAGTTTACTTCTTCGTTGTTTGGACACATAAGACACCACAGAGCATTACGAATAACGTCAAAAGAAAAAAACAAGTTCATCGACCAATTCAAAACATTAATAATTTACCATTTTTACATTGAATTACTTTATGTACATCTAAAAATTAATTCACTTGTAGACATTAGTCAAACTATTAAACACAATTCATATGAGATAAGCCTTATATCATAATGTATTAAAATAATTAATAAATAAACTAAAAAACATAGATGATTCATTCCTTGTTATTACTCATCAGTTCCATGTTACAAGAACTTTCACTATCCATCCCAATGAAGCGTTCGCCCATTTCATCACTGGAAGGTTTATTGAAACGCAACAATATAAAGGACAAAGTGAACTTGAAAGTGAGAAGAACGACACCGAGTGCAGCGATGTATTTAATAATGGTAACGGTATCAAATGTGTAAGTAGAGTCCGTATTTTCTGTAACATAAAAAATAAGAACAAGTCTTAAATAAAAAACTACATATTTATATGAAACTACATATTATATATAATTTATTACATTTTTTTTGCATGTACTTACCATATTGTTTCACGTGCTCTGCCAACTGATTATCAATGTTTTTAGTGGATTGGTTATGAAGTAAATTGTTTAATTCCGGTTCCTCGTGAACTTTTAACACTTTTGTTGGCTTTTTATTTTTATATGGCATACTAGAATTCCTTAGATCCGAAAAGTTATAAGATTCGGTTGTTATATTAAGGAGATCTTTATCGTTTAAAGTTCTATTGTATTCAAATGGTTTTAGGTTAGGATTTGGCCCAGAGATATCGAAAACTACCATTTTTTTATCAGGAACAATTGAGTCGTTTAAATATTTGACGATACTCGGTACGCGAGTTGTTGAATTATTTAACGTTGTTCTATTTTCGTTGATTATGGTTTTCTGTTTTGTTTGTTGAGTATTAAGTGATTTATTACTCAACTGTTCATCACTAATTGCAGGGATATTCGATTTGATTGATAACTTAGTAGAATTATTAATTAATGCTGTAGTGGATGTGGAATTTACCATTATACTTTTAGCGGTTGTGGTAGATGAATTAATTAATTTTAAGGTAGAAAGTGTTGTATATATTTTAATAAGTGGTTTAACGGTTGAGTTAGTTAAATAAACTGCCGTTGAAGTCATTAAAGGAGTATTTTCCACTACAGATTTAGTAACTATAGTAGGAATAAAAATCACCTTCATAGTAGGATTAAGTTTATCTGGTCTGGACGTCGAGCTAGACATATTAGGTAATGTCGTACTCATAGAAATAGTGGTATTTGCCATCAAAGATTTGGTGATCGCAGTAGGCGTAATATTTAATTTTTCGGTAGCAAAAGTTTTGTTCATTGTTATAGATTCGATTGTCGAGCTAGAGATGTTAGGGATTATCGCCATAGAAGGTGTACTGATTATTTTTGACGAATTACGTTGAATGTCCACCACTATACTTGGAATAACCATTGACGCATTAGAACTTGTAGTTACTGAATGAGGGTTAATGGAACTAGATGTCGTGGAATTAACATATAAAGTACTTGTTGGTACTTCGGTGGACGTCGTAGTCAATGGAATTGATACAATCATGGACTTCGTTGTTAAATTTGTTATAGATACGGGTGCAAACGTAGATGTAATGTTCGAAGATTTAACAGTACTTGCTGTGGTAATTTTGTCAATTATTATCGTATGATTGTATCCGTTTTTTGGAGTTGTTATTATGGGATTAGAAGACGTTGTATTGTTAACGGTTACATTTAAAATTGTATTTTTTGCTGTAGTCGTCACCGTGGTCTTTGTGGCAGTAGTTGGAGTAGTTGGAGTAGTTGGAGTAGTTGGAGTAGTTGGAGTAGTTGGAGTAGTTGGAGTAGTTGCAGTAGTTAAATATAATCTAGTGATATTATCCATTGGAACGACTGTAAATTAACAAATTTTATATAAATGAATACACTATTATAATGGCACGAATGAAATGCAGTTGATACTCACTATACGGACATTTGATTTGTATGTCTGGGCAGCAGTTGTTATTATTATAACATTCCCAATCACATGAACACCTACCGAACGTTATTTTTCCACAATTATCATGACAACTTTGTGTCTCTATAAACAATAAAATATTTCAAATTATGAAGATATTCTAAACTTGTATGTAACTGATTCAAAGTTTAACATAGCTATAATTCATTAATGTTATATTTACCTTCTTCGTACGGTCGTTTATTACAACTATCACCCTCTGTAATAACAATATTATCAATGGCTGCCTTACAACTTTTCCCTTCAATTACGATCTACAAAATAACAAAATAATAATATTAAACATACTTTTTTTAAAAACGCAGTTCGAATCTACTCACTCTAGTTGTAATATTAAATTGATACAACCCAATTATAACTCTTCCTTCTCCTTCATGAGATTCCCAGTGAGGTATGCCACCAAAAGTGACTTTTAGAGTAGGAATACCGTTTGAACTTCCTGACATTACTCTATAAGCAAATATCAAACACCTTTGTTTACTTCTAACTGGTAGAAGTGTTGGTGATAATAATCGTCCGGTAGTAGTGGAACCGTAACTTCCAGCATCCAAAGATATATAATTACCTGATAAAAAAAAACTTACATTTTGTTCAAATTAATTATATTCCTACAAACTTTTAAAATACTGAGAAGATCCGGGTGATACGTGACGCCTGGTAGTAAATAAAATAAATGTCATTTTATCAGCCAACCAATCAATGTCATTAAAAATATCGTTTTTCCAACCGCAAAATCTTTCATCTGACGATTCGAAATCACAAGATAAAAATATTTGATCATGCTCTGTTCAAAATATTTGTTTTGTATTAGATTACTCAATATAAGCTGTTACACATAATGACATAATATATAAATATATATTATATATACACATCACTCAAGTTAGTATGTGTAGGTACCAATATTAATGTACATACACGGTTGCTCACCTTTACACCCTTTTAATTCTTCACTCCATTCCAAATCCTCATTGCAATAAACATAACTTGGACCATCTATAGTATATCCAATATCACATATCACTTCTAATTTAGCACCTTGGTTGAGAACGTCCAATCTTCCATGAGGCACAGAGTCTTGGATAAGACAACCTTCTCCTGTCATGTAAAAATAAAAATAAATTAAAAATGTTGTTGAATGGATCGATGAATGTATTGATTTTATAATGATGTGTGTATTTTTTTATCTGTGTACACAATATAATAGTAGTTAAAGTATAATGCTTTGATTTTCAACTTCGGTATCTATTCTGGTGAGAATTTGAATCTATTTGGTGCATTCGAGAGGTCGAAATTTAAAATTCACAGTAGCTTTCAAAAGCGTCAAAAAACCAATTTTTGATCAAATTGTTTTTTGATGAAAAAATAACCACAGATGATTGTTTATATTAAAATTGTCTAAGCACCACAACATTTTGAAAATATTTTATCTTTTTTGAGATATTTATAGGCATAATAATTTGTATTTTGTATTTTTTTTTAAAGATTTTGCTCTTTCAAAATACTTGATGTGTACACAATAGTTTTAATTAGGTAGTGTTATTTAAAAAAAAAAATTTTAATTCTCAATAGTTTTTTTTTTTATAAGCGTCTGAAGTTAAAATGTTGATAAAATTCGTCATAAATCTAATATTTGAAATAAATACGAAATTCCTCACACATTTTCCAACTTTAATAAAGCAAAAAAGTTTACCAGAAAGTAAAATTAATTTTTTATGAGCATTATAAGTTTCAAATTGTTCAACGTTTGATGTTGATTAATTTTAAGCTATTATCTATTTAGTATTTTCACTATGAACCTATTCACACAGTTATACTTTAAGGAGGTATTAACTCATTAATGAATTACAATAATATAATATGATAGAAATATTGACTTTCATAATAATTATATATTAATTAATATGGGTAATAATTAATAAATGCAATGTTTTTGGAAATGAAATAAGCCTATTGTAATACTAACAGTAAAATAAATCACTTTAATGGCAATATCAACTAACATATCATGAAATATACTTGACAGAGACTGACCGACCATTTCCGCTCAGAATCATTTTTTGTATACAACGATATGTCATTGAATTCAAATTTAACACATCCATTACATTGACCCACTGGACTCTTACTGTACAGCAGAGCGGCACAGTCTTGACCACTTTTTTTATAGATCCCGGAAAAAAATACCAAGGAAAAAAAGACCATTCGAAAAAGAACAATTTTTAAAAAATTTGAGAAAAATTAAAAAATACATCAATTTATAATTAGTGTGTAACGTGATCACCAACTACTCACACATTTACACTGCTCGAGTGCACATAGAAATTGCCTATATTGAACAATTTTGTTGTTTTTATTTCATAAAATGATGTGATAAAATATAAAAATATTTCTTTCATTTTTAATCTTTTTATAATGATTTTAATATTTTTTTTGATTAATGCATTCAAAATTTTTAAATGTGTGCATAGTGATTGTTTTATACTCTAATTACAAATGTATGTACTTTTTTAATGTTCATAATCAATTTAAATTATATTTTAAATTTTTAGAAATTGTTATTTTGTTCCGTGATATTTTCTTCCTTGGTCTTTTTCCCTATTACCCTTTTGTATTTATCCTCGCTGTCCGCTAATGGTTTATTGTATATCCGTCGTAATAAAAATATATACGTAGGTGTTTATTTGTTTATTTCCAGCCTTAGTTAAGCTCTACTTTCGGAAATGGAAAAAAATGATAAAAATAAAACAGATTAGACATTGATTAAAAATACATTATAGCCCATACAGGATTTATGTTTAAAAATGGATTGTAAAATTACGTAAATAACTGATTACACGTTAATGAGATAAAAATAAAATAATATTTTTGTATAAAAGAAATTCAAAATATAAATCATGAATTCATATTATATGACACGACATAATATCATTATGTCGATAAAAAAAAATTAATGTACTCTACTATATTTCGTATTGTTTTATAATAATAAGCAAGTACTAATGAATCAGTACCCAATTGTCTTCTGCCCTTTGTAATTATATAATCGTGCGTTGATGCCTGACTCATACTTTGCACTTGATGTAACGAGCAATAAATGTATAATATAATGTGATTTTCAGTCTCATATATGTATTTTTTATTAACACCGAATTTTATAGTTTATTAGTGGATTATGAAAATAATTATTTTGTTATTTTACAATGTTAGATGTAATTGAGGTAAATACACTTATACACACGTATTCTTACATCTGTATAGTGATGCTTATAGTATTTTATAAATACTAATGTATATAAATATTTATCAATATAATTCAACAAAAAATATCAAATAATTTTTTTATCACATGTTCCCTTTTCTCTGTACCATATACTTTTAAAATATTTGTTTACATTATTACATTGCAATATTTTATTGCTCTTAAATTTTTAATGACAATTTAATAGGCATTAAATTGTCAGAAAATGTAACACAACTTTAAACTATATTATATTTATACTTTTATTGAAACAAATAAATGTACTGGCTAGTTATATAATTATTTTTTCAGTATCAACGATAATCTTAGTAATTCAAATATAAGAAATAAAAATATTTATATGCATACCTACATTTTAGTAACAAGTTACATTATTTGATTAAACAGGTACCTGTTAACTTGTTTGTCTTACTATACATGTGCTATTGAGACTTCGAGTTATCTTTGGTTAATATTTCTATTATTAGTATTTATTTTTTTATCTAGAATAATAACTTAACAACAACAAAAGTTGTATTTCAATCAATACACATTACACAACATATTATAATTGAAAAATAATATTTACTGTAATTACAACTTTTTTTTTTCCAGTTTTGAACCGACGACGCCGCGGGAACTGCTTTCGCATTGCTTCCGCGGCGAATTATAACTAGATATACAAAAAAAAAATCTAACTACACGAAAAATAAGTTCTTAGTAAGTGGTTAATTGATTGGCATATTATGACATCTATTGTCTATCTTATGGCATATGTTATTATGACATCTATTCTGTATTCAGTATTATCACATATTTGGTACGGTCTTTCAATGTATAGATAAGAAACGGAAATAATGGTTTTCCGGTAGGTATAGCCGTATACCTATGCAATTCAATAACTAAACACTTCTGTAGATCTTTCACTGAGGACATTTTACGCCATTTAAATATTAATTGTAGCGATTGTACACAACTTCTTAAAAACAACCCGCAATGAATTTTAAGGAAAAATGAAATATTTTACAAATAGTATAATGCATTACGTAGGTACGCAAAGTGATTTATTGATCGTCTAAATACCACCACTACAATTCAGTGACTCATCACTCAATCACGCAGGTCATGGATAGTCGTGGGGTGGGGAACTGGGTTATTATTTTCATGTTTTAATCAGTAAACTGTAGTAATATAATATTATTATATATTATAATATAATATAATACATTATGGACATTCAGAAATGTCTGAAGGATGGGCATTGACGCAGTTTGCTGTGTAATTACTAAATTAAATTAGTAAGAAAAAATCATTTTCGTGAATTATCGAATGGCATTTGCAAAAAAAAAATTAATTATAATGTAGAATAATCAAATTATTATCATAAATACAAAAAACTCAAACGGTTATGATGCTGCGTTTTTAATTTACTAATATTATTACACCTATTACACAGACTAAATATTATCGAATAATAATCAAAAATATATAAAAATATTACTATGAAGTGCTTACAAATTAATTAGGTAGGTACCATAATTAAAGTCTATTTTTATTTGTATAGTCATCGTTCATGATTTGTTAATTTACTAAATGTTTAGACTTGCACATTTTTGGTTTGTAGATTTTTATGTTTTGAATTTTTTATTCTTTGACCACTTTATACTATTATAGGAAATCGATTAATCAACTTACTGGCGCAAATCGGATTATCGGTGTCCCATTGCCCTCGAACACAATTCGCCACCTCGTTACCACGAACCAGCTTGAAAGGCGGTAAGCAAGTAATCCTCGCTGTCCGTCCAGACGATCTCAATCGTACTCGACCGTTATCCAGCTCTATGGTCGGACACCGACTTCTTGATAGAGAATCACATTCTAATACTAGAATTACACACAAATGTTTACTTTTAAATTTGTCAAGTTCAAAACTTAATTATTGCTGTAATTTACCCTCCTAGTCCATCATAATAACAAATAGCATAATATTATATTATAGCCTATAGGTGATGATAATTTATATTTTTATTAAATACTGTCAAAAATCATAAATAGATCATAACAATATTTTTCAAAATAAATAGTATTTAAGTCATATATTAATTATGTGAACAAAATTAAAATTAAACAGATGCCAAAATTAAAATGTCTTTTAAAATGGAATCAAATAGATCTTTATCATTTTGCTCAAACCACTAACCTGTAGGTATAAAAATTTTGACATTTAAGAATTTAAAAAAAAATCTCTTCCTCAACGTTTTTTGTTGCCTTCTTTTGGCTGAACCTCGGTTATTATATTCAGATTTGATGTGTGAGCCCCCAATGACACAGGTTACGAAATTGTATCTATGATGAATTTATTATACTTATTGAATTCATTTTTGCTTAGTGTTAAAAATTAAGATACACTTTCTAGTTGTCAGAAGTTTTCTAGTTTTTAGTTTAATTTTCGATGAGAATATATAATTTGCTATGTATCGATTATAATATTGGTGGTTGAATGATAATAAACCAGAGTTCCGGGGCATAACAAACCAGTACTAATATTTTATGTGTTTGATAAAAAGAAATTCAAAATTTACTTAATTTAAACATTCAAATAGTATTTTAATTAATTTATATAATAGTTACACGATAGTGACCAATATAGAATGTCAAATAAGTTAAATTTAAATTAAGTTAACAAAAATAAACGCAAATTATTGAGGCAGATTTATAATATATTTAAATCGATTTATTAAGTACCTACAATAATTTATTAACTCGTATAGCTTTGCTCAAAACTGATCAACCCAGTCGGCTCTGGTCAACAAACGTTGCAGGGTCGAAATCAAAGTTTTTTAACCAACATTTTGTGTATTAGCTTAATATTTTTTAATTGTTATGTTTTTAGCGATTATACAGTATATACTGTATGGTCTGTATGGTTATTGTAAAATATACAAAAAAATATTTGGCGCACAACACGCAGAGTTTATTCTTAAAACATATATATTGAAATTAGACCTGTTAATAATTATAATAATATACTAACCTTTGCTCAAATACAAGTAAAAGGAAAAGACAAAAATGACACTGAATCCGACCATTGTGAACAGGTTTGTGAACTATTCACACGATAACTGATTTCAAAATTGTCGTGTATGCGTACTGCATACATCACGACATCCTCTTTATCGCGAACCGGAACACCATCAGTGATAAACAAAAATAACATTAAAGGTCAATATTATGGATTATATTTTATGTTAATAAAGAATTCACATTCCGTGAAAATACACTTCTCGATTGTTCAAAGAAAAAATCTCAATATTTTTTTTTTTTACTTGTCCGGATAATTTGATTTGCGTACGGTTCACTATAATGCTACCTATATCATCAGTATAATATTATATAACATTAAATAATTTTTCGCTACTCTCTGTGAAATATTATACGGTTTGACGTAACAGTATGGTGATTGGCGAACGCTGAGTGAGTTCATAATATTATTATTTTGTATTTCATTCCCTTTTAAGAGTTACTTTAAAAATAATAGGTAATAGTGTAATACCAATAGGGGTACTGGGTACAAATCGTATTGAATATATAGGCCTAATAAAAGTTATACCTACCTAACAATAATGATATGAATTTATCAATTATACAATATTACAATGTTTGTGTTATGTAAGAACATACCAATATATTGGTATTTTCAATTCTGTGTGGTATACAAGAAACGTATACGCTTATACCTACATAATACCTATATTTTTTGTGGAAACTTACAGTCATTCGATAATTTTACCTAAATAATCTCAGGCATACTTGCACAAACAAACATACATCAAAACAGTCTATAGGCATAAGTTTCAGTTATATAGAATATTTTTATAAAAAAAAGAAAATTTTAAAGAAAATTTCTAAAATATTATTTAGTACCGCCTATACCTAGTTGAATGCAGACAAACTAAAGTGGACGAAAAGGAAAATGTTCCTGTATGGCTCGACGTATCACCAATATAAGTAACGCGCTCTAGGACCTATGCTCGTTGTGTGGTCTAAGTTTAAATTAGTTAGGTAACGACTTTCACCAGTCATCAGAGACAATTGGATCAGCGCTGTTCCATACATTGAAGGTTTATACCATCAAACAGTCTCAAATAAAACATGACTCACTTTTTGGTCGGAAACGGCTTTATTGATGTAAGTATAAAAATAATCATATAAAAAAACGCTTTGTCCGTAATACGACCGTCGCTTCACTCGCGTATAATCGTCGTACCTACACGTTTCCCAAGAACAGCATGACTGCCTGTGCCTGTGCATTCGGTGGTCTTATATATATAATATATATAGTCAAATTTTGAAATTGCTTAGGCACTTTTTTAGCTTCTTTCGCCTGACCTAATTATTTACTTATTCGCTAGAACATATTTTTACATAAATATTTCAGATATAATATTAGTTATATATTATAATTTACGATTGCCATGGCTGTCTACAATTTTTGATAGGCTGTATTCCTCCATTAGAAACAGCAGGCGACAGGACCAGAGCAAACGATCTTATACTCAACTATGAAGTATTAAAAATGTAAAAATTAAATTTGTTTACCCAGTGCATTGTAATATATTTGTAAACAGCAGTGGTACCGGTGTACCGAGAGAAATGTCTGATATTTATAATTATGCTAGTAAAAAAATATTGAAAACAGTATTTTATTCCATTACATTTATTTTTTTTTTTGTATAAAGCAACAAAATAATATTGTGAGGACCAAATTATTTAAGCAAAGGAATATTATATCATAAAGAGAAAATATTTTAAATTATTAGTGAGAAACTTGAGCTTGTCGTTTCGTACATAAAAGTTAGATACGTGATTGAATTGAAAACAAGCACACACAAATTACCTGATCAGTAGAAAGGAGCCTCTCCCGTTTATGTTTGTTTGTGCCGAAATGCCTAACTCGCATAAGTAGGTGGTTAAAAAATGGGAAAAAATGTTGATTGCTTATTCTGTTATTACAGGATATTCTGTCTTTGCATACATCTAAAATATAATTAGCGGTAATTCATTATATTTCATTCATAGTGTTCTGTCCTCCTGAATTTCTGCCAGCTGTTCTTCTTTCTTAAGAGATAGGTTACTTGTTGATTCTGACGAAGTGGCGTAAGAATTGCAGATAAGATGATACTATATTATGTAGTATGTATAGGCCCGTAGCGATTACTAATGCCCTCGGCGAGGTTACCGAAGTTATTGTTGTTGTCAAGTGTGTGAGTGTCCTGCAAAAAGTATAATAGTGTGCCTTGACCCAAAAAAAAAAAGTTAAGTGTAAATTCACAACAATTTTTTATGTGTGTTTGAATTTTGAATTTTGATCAAATTCATAAAAATCACAAAAATTTGCTACTTATTTTGAGTTAAAAATTCATAAAAATGTTTCTTTTTAATCTAAGATTGGAAAATTTAATACAAGATTGCCCTTAAGTTTTCCCACATTTAACAAGAAAAAAAAGTTTACTGGATAGTCAAATAATTTTTTTAAGAGCATTTGATGTTATACATTGGATATCCATTTGTAAATAAAACAAATTCTCATACAAAGATTTTTTTTGATTTTTTTGTTATTCAAAAAATAATAATAGTAGGTACTTGAAATTGTCATTAAATGTTTTGATCATCACTTTCTTTACATGATACAATTTTCGAAATTTTTTACTCGTTTTGAGTTATTTAGAGACATTTGAAATTCGATAATTTTTTAGTTTATTATTCTATGATTGTTAATAAAATTGTATTTGTTGAGTCAAAAAGCTTGAAATTGTAATACAAAATTCCTCATAAGTAGTTTTAATACAAGTTGAGAAATTTTAAGGACCCGTAGGCACGATTTTTTTCATAAGTATTTAAAGTTACATTTTTTACGAAATTCATCATAATATCGATAATTTGCAAATTATGTTGATTTAAAAATTCATATAAAAAATTTTTTTATCTTAGATTTGAAAATGTGAAACAAGATTTCTCATAAGTTTGTCTTATGCCAATATAATAACAACATTATTGTTATTTGTTTATTTATTTTTTATTTAGATGTTAATAAAATAGTATTCGTAAATTCGTTGATTGCAAAACCTTTAAAAATTAATAAAAGACTTCAAACACTTTATTACAATATTAGTTTAAAAATATAAAAGTAAACTTTTTTTTTTATAAGCATTTAAAATTCAAATTTTGACAAAATATCTCAAATTGAAAATTTACTAATTATTCTGTTGTTAAAAATTTATAAAAAGTTCAATTTTTAATAAATTATAATTTATTAGGTATTTAAATTTTCTTAAATTTTACGAAATTACATATTAAAACCAAAAATAACAAATCTAGTTATTTTGTTGTAACCTATAAATATTATTCGTAGGTACTTGAAACTTTTAGAGTAAGTACAATGTATATTATTGTTTTTTATAAAGATAATGACATTTTCAAATGTAACTTTTTTGACAAAAATGAATTTATCTTCCTGTAATAACAATTGCTAATAGTAAAATAATTTACTTGAATCACAATAATATCATAACATACAGTATACACCACTTAGTAATATTATAGGCTGACAGATTGTCTTCACTTAAAATCATTTTTCGTATACAATAATTGTATACCATTGAATTCAAATCGAACACAATAACACATCCATGATGGTGACTATCTCTAGACACTTAATGTACAGCAGAGCGTAACCCATTTACCCGCTTTTCACTATTTAATGAATAATAATAACATAATATTATTTACAGACGTATTTAAAGAAATCTATATTTTATTAAATATAAACATAAAATAAAACCATAAATGATAATATTTTAGGTGTCTATGTGAAAGTTAGTACAAAAAGACAAATGTATAATAATAAGATTATTTAAAATTATTGGTAAATAGTTGAATAAATATACTATAATAAATCAATATAGGTAGTTAATTAATATTTTTTTTTTTTAAAGGCAGCCGGTAAAATTTAATATTCATTTTTGTAAATTAGATGCCAATTCAATACTTCTAGATCTTTCATTTTTCGTCTCAACAAACTGGTAATTTGCTTCTGTTCGTTTCTTGATAAGCGACTTTATAAAATAAAAAGATCGCTTAACAATGAAAAGTGTAACACCTACTGCAGCGAGATAACCAATAATATAAATAGCATCATATACGTAAGACAATCCCGCGATATCTATATAAACAGGAATTATACTACAAATTAATACCAAAACATTTAAAAATATATGTTAAACTGATTTTTTGAATACTCACTATTTACATTCAGGTTCTCTAAAAGATTAGTAGACTCAGTTGCTACAACTGGTAGACCGCTATAATTGTTTAATGAAAATGCGTTTGTTTTTAAAGTTTGATTATGTTGTAAAGGTATTACAGAATTTTCAAAATTTGCTTGTATTATATCAGTCAAATTTGTATCAGAAATGGATTTATTATTTAAATAATCGACAATATTAGGTGAACGGCGAGTTATTAAACCGTTTAATGTTGGATTCAATGTAGGAGCAATATCGGTTGAATTAGAGAGGGTTTGATGCATTGATACCCTAGAACCAAAAACTAAAGTAAGTCCACCAATTGTTATTGATTTGTTATCAGCATTTTTGGGAATTGTTGCATTCAACATTTCATTTTTTTCTGAATCTATCGTTGTGGTCGGTGTGGTAGTAGTTGTAGTATTAGCTAAATATAAGCTCGCAATATCGTCCATTGATTTGACTGAAAATTAATACATTTTATGCATATAAATTATTGTTAATATATTTACTATAATGAGAACATGAATAAAACGCAATACTCACTATACGGACATTTTTTTTGTATATCTGGGCAGCAGTTATTATTATTATGACACGACCAATCACACGAACAACCAACACCATGTGATATTTTTCCACAGTTGTCATGACAACTGTCGATCTCTATAATATACAATCGAATATTTTACGTTATGATAATATTGTATATTATTGACTATTGTATGTGACTTACACTTAATCAAAGTTTTTATTATTTTTTTCATTCAGTTTTTAGTATAAACTATTAAGACTCAACAGTTACACTTATATTAACTTAAATATGAAAATACAGAATACAATTAATAAACTAGTGTTTAAATATTAAGGTCTCAGTTAAGTAAATCATCAATATTTAAAGCCATTTATTTATATTTACCTTCTACGTAAGGTCGTTTATTACAACTATTACCCTCTGCAATAATTATATTATCAATGGCTGCTTTACAACTTTTCCCTTCAATTACAATCTACAAAATAACAAAATAATAATATTAAACATACTTTTTTTAAACGCAGTTCGAACCTACTCACTCTAGTTGTAATATTAAATTGATACAACCCAATTATAACTCTTCCTTCTCCCTCGTGAGTTTCCCAGTGAGGTATGCCGCCGAAAGTGACTTTTAGAATAGGGATATCGTTTGAATTTCCTGACGTTACTTTATAAGCAAATATCAAACATCTTTGATTGTTTTTAACTGGGACAATTGGTGGAGATAATAGTCGCCCGGTGAGAGTGGGTCCCTCATTTCCAGCATCCAAAGATATATAATTACCTGATCAAAATAAACTTTAATTTTATCTCAAATTAATTATATTTTCACTTAATTACTTGAAAAATAACTAGAAGATCCAGGGATTACGTGATGATTAAAAAAAATGAATGAAATTTGATCAGCCAACCAATCAACGTTGTTAAAAATATCGTTTTTCCAACCACAAAATGTTGCAACTTCCGATTCGAAAGTACAGGATAAATTATGAATACTATTATTTTTTACTGTAGTCGACACTGTGGCAGTAGGAGTTAAATATAATCTAGTGATGTCGTCTATTGGTTTGACTGTAAATTAACGAATTTTATGTTGATAAATTATAAACATACTTTAATAAGAACACGAATGAAACGCAATACTCACTATACGGACATTTGATTTGTATATCTGGACAGCAGTTATTATTATAGTGACATGACCAATCACACGAACAACCAACACCATCTGATATTTTTCCACAATTGTCATAACAACTATCAAGCTCTGTAAACAATCAAAATATATGTCACGTTATGATATTCTTATTGTATGTGGTGAATCAAAAATTAAGTTTTAGACAAAATAAATAAAAATTATATTCATGTTTATTTGTGTTTACCTTCATCGTACGGTCGTTGAGTACAACTATTATCCTCCGTAATTATCAAATTATCAATAGCTGCTTTACAACTACTCCCTTCAATTACGATCTTCAAAACAAAATAAATAATATGTAACATACGTTTTTAAAGAGTAAAGACGATTTGACTATTCAATATACTCACTTTATTAGACACATTAAATCGATATAATCCAATTACAGCTCTCCCTTCCCCTTCGTGAGTTTTCCAGTGAGGTATGCCTCCAAAAATTACTTTCAATGTAGGACGACTATGTGAATTTCCTGACGTTACTTTGTACGACAATTTTAAACACCTTTGTTTAGTTGCAACTGGAGGAAGTGATGGAGATAACAGTTGTCCGATGGTAGTGGATCCATAATCTCTCGTGTCCAAGGATATATAATGATCTGACGTAGACAAAAACTTATATGTAGTTCAAATTTATAATCTTAGAGCCACTATGTGCTGAATTTCTAAATCAAATCTACCTGGTAATGTATATTTAGGGACGTATACATTTTTTTTAATTGCTGCAGAAACGATTCTAATTTAAAGAAGTTTTAAGTTTCTTTGTTTAGGTTTCGGTTTAATTTTGATTATTATTATTATTAAGATTATGTATGATATAATATATATTAATAAAAAAATCAATACTGCTGTTTAATTTTTTTAATACTACACATTTCTTCTTTATTAACAATCAATTGTAAATAACATTGAATACAATTCGAAATTAAGAAATATCGGAAAGTAGGAATAAAAGCCAACTATATAAATTTACTTAAAAATGTTCACGAAAATTTTAATATCGTAAAAATATAATTTATAGTGTTTAAAATGTTTAAATAGGGTGTATTATAATAAGTTCTGAATTAGCTACCCAATTCTGACTTGTTAAAAAAACATTCAGCATGCAATATTTAAAAGCGTTTTACCTTTTACAATTTAAAGGTATTGTTAAATACTTGTAAAATATTGAGAAGAACCCGGTGTTACGTGACTTCTGGCACTATTTGGCAGTACTAGCGTTTTATCGGCTAACCACTCAATTTCGTTGTACATATAATTTCTCCATCCACAAAATCTTTCTTCGGGCGATTCGAAGTCACAAGGTTTATGTATTGGATCATATTCTGTAAAAATGTAGGTATATTCGATTCAACTGTTAAAACCGTGAAATATTATGTGTTTTGGTATTGGTACTAATAATTAAATTTCCAAATGGCTTATAAGTTGAAAAATAAAAATATGTTTTAAAAACTAAGACCTTAAAAGTTCAAATCATTATAACTTTTAATTTCAATCTAAATATTAACTGCAATAGGTAAAAATAAAAAAAACGGAGCATCATCCATAAAGATGAGTTAACGTCACTTCTAATTTATCTCCTTGAACAATTAATGAATACTGATTGATTTTTAAAATTTAAATCAAACTGCCGAGAATTTTATATTTTTAACACCTAAGACTTCAACAATTGATACAATATAGTTCATGAGTTTATTTTCTTGAAATTAAAAATTTAACACTTAATGTTGAGTAATTAAAAACATTTTATAAACGGTTGAAGTTTAAATGTTGACAACAATGGATATTTAACAACAAGTAAAAGTAATAACATTTATTCTCAACTAATTTTTAATATTTAGTAAAAAAAAATTACCGACGAAACTTGAAACATTCCACTATTACATATGACTATGAATTATCATTTTGTATACTCAACAAAATGTTCAAAATCTTTAGGTAATGTAATGCCATTTATAGGCATTTGAAATTATTGCATTTATGAATTTTTATTTTTAAGCATTGATAAAAAGTATAAGTCTTGGTCCAAAGGCTTAAAAATACAAAATCCCACATAAGTTGTTCTTATAGCAATTTAAAAATATAAAATATACACAAGCATAATTTTATAAGCTTTCGATGTTCAACTTTTGACAACATTTGTCAAAATTGCGATAATTCAAAATTATTTCGTAGATGAAAAATAAAAATAATTGAATTATATAGTAATAAGGATTTTAATAGTTTAATACAATTAAGTAAGAACTAAGAATTAATTTACATATACTGAAGTAATTACTACTAAAACTTTTACATAATATTATATATTAATTAAATAGTTAAATTTTAGTACCTATCTTACTACTTACTATACACGATGACATTTAAAAAAATATACAATATTAATATATACTACTATAAATTATAATAAAAAAATAAATAAATAAATAACTGATACCTTATATAATAAATTATTCTTCAAAAATTAATTCAATCTACTTTACTAATAAAAGGTATCAAGTTAATGAGGTAGTTAAATAAATTACTAAATTAGCAATGTAAATACACAATAAAATATACTTAATAATATAAGCTTACAAGCCGTTTCCTTTCAGAATTTTTTTTCCTGTGCAATGATTCACCATTGAATTCAAATTTAACACATCCATTACAGTGAGTTTCTCAATGACGAGGTACACTCAATACAACTACTGTACATCAGAGCAGTTACCTACTTGACCACTTTGTATACATTTATATTTTTGATAAAAAAGCTTGAGAATATAATACTGGGTTCCTTAGGTAAGTTGTTTCACAATACTTCATTCAAAGATATTGAATATACAATTTGTATTCAAACAAAAAATGACAATGTGAGCTAATTTGATGTAATTTAAAAATTATCAAATTAATAATTACATTGTCAAAATATCAAAATAAAAGATGTTTAAACCACGAACCTATTCACTCATATTATCAACGTACAAGTTAATAACAATAATACTATTATAAGATACTTACATATTATGCAATATTCCTGATAAAAATTAGTTCAACATTCAAACTACTATATTATAATAATACTTAATAGTTATATAAAATATGAAATATCCTCAGAAATAGAGGGGTCAGCCACACTGTTTCGACTGAAAATTGTATTTTTTGTACTGTGGTCTACTCTCAATAAATAATACTATCTAATATATATAATATATCTTCTATAACAGTAACTCTTGCAGAGCACGTGGCCAAAGTGTATATTTATTTATTAGCAAATGTTAAATAATGCGTATCAAGCACGAAAAATTAAAAACAAATATAATACCTGATTTTTCATTTACTTTTTATATTGTTCTAAATTATCATATAGAGAAGACTTAAATCACTATAGTTCTATATTGTAGAACCTATTAATTCATTTACTATAATTATCAGTGTTAATTTAGACAAAAATATTATAAATAACAAATCAAATTGTCAGAATTTTACCATAAGTCCATAAAAGGTCATTCAAAATCAACCATTGGCAGTTTAAAATTTAAATGTAAAATAAATCTAAATAAATATTTTTATATCTAATATTATATAATTATTGAAAAATTACTAAACAGAAAGCAATTAAATTTATTAGAACAAACTTCTATATTATATCCAATATCTTAAAAGTTAAAACTATAAAGTAATCAAATAAATCTATTTTGCTATTAATGTTACAATTATATAAATCTAAAGCAGATATTTCTTCATCTTTAACTACTTTCTGGAAACTATTGATGCTTAATATATTGCCCTTCTTTAATAAGTTTTATCAGTACATCAGAGAGATGAGTTACGAGTAGTTCATCTAAGTAATATTAATAATTAATGAATAACTAATGACAATATTTTCATCGAATCGGTACCTATTTATCATTAAAAAATAGATAGGTAAACTTAAATAATATATTATTAAAAATAATTAAAATCAAATAAGAAGTGCGTACATCTTTAAACTATAATTGTATTACAGCCTACAGGTCAGCAGTTTATTTACTGGGTAGGAAAGATAGGTCTTCTTGATTTTTTCTATTTATTCTATAGTAGGTATTAGGTAAACGTTTTTAAGAGTACTATCTATTTGTTTCCTCTCTCTGGCCTATGGACAATTTTCGTTCGGCAAAAGTCTTGTCAAAAACTTTGTCTCCGCAGTATTAAGAACATTATCTGCTTTCGTGCTTTGACTTTTTTACGATACATACAGTTTAAAACAACACATGGGCATTTTTAAATTGTAATATTTTACTTACTCAATTTTAAAAGTTCAAATATTGTAAAAAGACTAACACACCAATACAGAAACTGTTCTTTATTTCTAGTCTGATGGGTCAATCCACTATATAGATATAAATAGCCATTTATAACCTAGGCAGTAAATAGTATTTTATAATATTCAAAAGTACCTATTTGTCAATAAAAAAAGAAGTAGCCATATTGGTCATACTTCCTATTTGTATATTATGATATAATATTATATGTAATAATTTAGAATGAATGAGATTTTTTGTAGTGGTTTTGTTCGATTTAGGAAAAACATTAATAATAAACATACATTTTGAGTACCACTGAAACCTTCAACTTACAGTATAGGAGTAATATAAGCAGGCACAAGGCACACTTTCATCACAAAATAAATATTATAGAATTGTATAGTAATATAAATTTTGTTTGTACAAAGTGCATTTGTATTTTTAGATGAGTCGATTGTATTAGATACTTACATATTAAGTAAAGTAAATATATTTTTATCTTAACCAAACAGTGAATATAATATAATTGTATTAACGGATGAAGTCGCATCATATTCGTTGTTTGCTGTTTGTCGTGTAAATATTTTAAAATGTTACATATATTTCAGTGTCCGAATTATCAAGATGCCTGAAGTACCTTGTACCTATAATGCACCTACTGAAAATAATCACTTCATTTTTGTGTTTTGTTTAGATATATTTTAGGTGAGTTGATTGTATTACATATAAACATTAATATTTTTATCGTACTATAGTTGAGTTGGTTGATATTCTATAACTTTTAAATAACAATACAGAATTGAAAACCTCGAAAGGTGGTAATATCATTCATTACCTCAACTCATCCATCATCCCTCATTTGCAAACAATAAATGTATCATGGGTGCGAAAGGGAACTATGTAAATTGTGTAAAATTTAGAAAACGAGTTGTTCAAAATGTTCAAATACACAATTAAAAAACAAAAAATATTCGTAATATACGAATAAACAGTATTCCATAATAATTTTCTTTTTCTTTTTTATTGTTCGAACGTAACATTGGCAACAATGGCCATGATTTGCATTATATTTGCATTTACAAATACTATTTATTTTTCATATTTTTTTATTTTTAAAACATTTAAGATTTATGTAGTGTCTGATCATTTTCTATAACACTGTAATGTACGAAATATTGTCTATAAATGGATAATATTATAGTGATCAATGTTAATTGTTTTAACTCCATTTGATATTATTATTTATTTGTATATGCTTAAAAGTTAAAAGTATGTGAAAATTAACAAGGACAATTTTTTTTTAACGTTGCAGACATCATAACTTCTTTTTAGTTCTTAGAGTCTAATAAGACTTAATTAATTAAATTAGTCTTAAGACTTAGACCATACAATCAGGTGTTCTAAAACATTATCACAATCTATTATAGTTCTTTATTTTTCTACGAGACCTACTCAATTCCTAATAAGTCTATTACAATTTGTAATATATATTCCATGACTTACTCAATACATTATTTATAGGACTAACCTACTGAATGTCTGAATAGTGTGTGTCGAATTTGCAATAATAATAGCATTGATTATAATATCGATGATAATATGTATAAAGTACAAACTATTATAGATTTATAGATACCCCACTATACTAGTGCCATAGCCAGAAATTTTAGTTTTTTTTATTTTTTTCTCTAATTTTTGTTATGCTAGAATATCTGAACCTACTCATCACCCACTACGTTATGACCCATGGTTCATAAAAGTAAACACACGTCTACCTACTTATTTCTATTGGCTATACAACTCATACCACGTATTGACATTATTGTTAAAATAACAATTCATTTTTTTATTGAAAAATTATTACTACAAAAACCGTAACTTATAGATTTTATCAAATAAATAATATAATACAAATCAATATATAGCTAACAAGTGAGATAGCTAAGAAGAAATGAAATCATTAAGAAGCAAATAAACAAATTTAAATAATTAAAAACTTAACAAAATATAACTTTGTAGCCGAATAGGGAAATATACTTGTATTTTGTTATCCTAAGTCCGTGCTTGGTGCTTATCATTACTATTTGATATTTAACAATACTGTAATTTGTAGTTTTTGGCCTTGTGTATTTACAGATAGATAGTAGGTATGTGGTCGGAAGTTACAAAGTTTTAGAATAAAACCAGGTTAATAAATTGTGCCCTATATATATTAAATAAATAGTCACAAAATTCAAAATATGATGCGTGACCGAATTATAGCTGTACATAGGTAAATTATGAGATCGAAAGTCAATTTGAAGTGAGGCATTTTAATATTTTACATATGTGATATAAACAAGGCCGCTCTTATGATAGGGCAGCGCCCCCCCCCCCCTCCCAAGGAATTGTGCATGCCAATAACTAACATTATATTTTTGCAAAACTGTAAAAGTGGAGCCCTCACGATGATATTTGGCATCATAAATCCGAAGAATTTTATAGAATATTTGGATCTGTACATAAGGCTCTACATGATTTATCGTCGTATAATGCATTAATAATAATTAATTATTATACACAGGACTTACTACTTACTAGCACATATCGGATATTCGCTATCCCATTTTCCTCCGACGCAGGTCATCGTCTCGTTGCCGTTTACTAGAACATACGGCTGAAAACAGGTAATTTTGGCCATAGTTACACCGCGTACTAATAATAATCTCGCCTGGCCATTGATGGGTCGTAACTGCTGACATGGATGTTTAAGTGGTGTAGACTCGCATTCAAACACTAGAAATACAAAAAAAAACCCAGACACTGCGTAACGATATATTGCCCAATTTTCAGAAAAACGATGCTCCCAGGACTATAGTGTACTCATAAATGGAAATCAGGAATGCTTGGGAGGCTTTCCTTCCAGAAATATCCCTTTAACCTCCTCCCCCGAAAAAATATACAGTAAATATTTAACAAAAATGTTTTGTATTCAATATTAATTATTGAAATTTTAAATATGTAAAAAAAAAAGTACCTCTCTACTGAGTAATTTACCAAACAAACACAACTATATAGTCAATAAAGTACTAGATTGTATAAACCATATTTAAAAATCATTACTAATTTTATCTCATTTACTAGATACAAAAATAAAATTTATAAAGTCTATAACAGTTTACGATAAATTGAACATATTTCCAACAGAATATTTATTATTGTCAATATGTTTGAGAATAAGTAAAAAAAAAAGGAATTAAGAATTTAAGAATACGCATTTACTCGAATATATGCTAAAAATTGAAAAATTAATTCAATTTTATTGAGAGAATTATGAAACGTGCTCATTTTTAATCAAATTAAGAAATCTGCATTTAATAAAATGATTTATTTACAAAACAACCCTCGTCCTAATTACTATTTTATTTACTTTATTTACCTAGTCGTTTAAATTACAAAACTATATTATGCGTTCTTCAACCTTTAAGTCTTGTTAATAAGTATTTCGAAACTTTTGTAATTTTTCTTAATGCATTATAGTTAGAAGAAATAATAAATTAACTACATTTTTAGATCAACGTAATCAAAATAATTATAAATTAAAATCAAACGTAACATTTAAAAAATTCAAAGTCTAATTATATTATTATTATTTTGGATTATAATACATCGGGCATCGATTCAGCTAACTTTGGACACTATAAAATACTCTAAATGTTGTTAATTATATTTTCCACTGCTCTCACATTGTTAACTATTGACTAATAGCAAATAAAAAATCGTTTAAACTAATTTCTCGATATTCGTTAATTTATTTTACGTATTCTTTTTTAGTGACGATTTTAAGTAAAATGTAAATAATAAGTTCACTAAAAAATGTAATACAAAACATCATATTTAGTCATTAAACTTAACATTTAAAAAAGTATTTTTGTATAACTTAAATTATTATAGATTATATTATATATTATATACAAACCTATGCTCAAATACAAGTAAGTAGAAAAAACAAACATAACATTAAATTCAAACATTGTGAACAGATGTATGAACGATTCCTACGACAATTGAACTTAGAATGACGAAAATACGTATAAGACCTTCATGGACGTATATTAGGTACTAGGTAGGTATATATTATTTCAAACTAGGAATCTTCTTTATCAACTATTTTGCGCAGGCGCGCTGGTAAACCAGTGATACACAAAAATAACATTAAAGATCAATTATTTAAATCAATATTTATTTAATAAACATAAAAAAAACACCTCTATATGAAATCATACATAATACTCCTCTATTAAACATCACATGGATTAATATCTAACCTATTTACATTTGTTAATTTTAAAACATTTTTTTTCTGTAATATTGAAAACTATCTTCTGAGCTAATCGAACTTGACTTTAACGTATCTTTTGATTTCTAAAACACACAAAATAATATATTTAGATTATAGTGTTATACTTATAAAACGTACCTATTTGTCGATTTTGTCATAAAATATGTATAACAATACCTATATTCTATATTAATAACTATCTGATACTCGCCAGAGTTACCCAAAAACATTAAGAACAAATAATTGCCATTAGATTTACTCCTTCTTAAGGAGATTGAAAACTGTGCTTTTCTGTCTTTAGAGTCTAACAGACCAACAAACAGAACATTGAAATTTATACGTGTTTTACTGTTTTCATTCCAACTTACCAATTAATCTATAGAGAATAAGCTATAAGAATTCTAAAGACAATTTGAATTTGTTTTCAAGTCAACTTTCCTAAATCTTAAAAGGTTTTACTTAAAAAAGAATAATTAAAAAAAATAGAATATTAAAATTTTTGAAGAAGTTAAAATCCAGAAATCAAAAATATATGAGAAATTTAAATCTGTTTTTATAATTCATATCACTTTACTAGATCTGGTACATTGGGTTGAAAACAGGTCTACATACCAATTTCAACGTTATTTGATTTACCATTTTAGGCCCGATTGAGCACAGACGTTATCAAGCAATAGGAATCCAAAATACGACACTATAAAATAACTAGGCTACTTTGTATTAGGTACTTAATTTTTCCTTTTAACAATTAAATGTTGAATTTAATTGACTCATGAAAGACTATAGTATATTATTGTATTATTTCGGGAATATTGTTGGAATTGGTTGCATAAAATAAAATAGTAATCTGATTAAAATTGGATAATAATTTTAAATACACGGCCATTTAATTTGTCACGGGCTAAGCAGTGCAGAATCAGCTGGTATAAAATATAAAAAATTATATATAACATAAATAATGCGATTGTTGAAACATTAAAAATAATACAATACTTGTCAATAAGTTTATTATTTTATTTTTATTTTTAAGTACTTTAAGTACTTGAACGTTTTTTTGATAACTCTTCAGACTATTTTAATTATAAATTTAACAGAACTGTATGACAATTATAAAATTGTAATATATTTATATGAATTTACAAATTGTACCATATTGTCACATGTATGGTATCACTATTGTGGTGAGTGGTTTTTAAATTACAAAACTCAAGAACCACTTAATGTATCAACAACCAACATATATGTATCTATAATACCTACACTACAAGAATCAACGTTTCAAGAATGTACAGTGAATATTTAATCTACAATGATACTTAATTACTTAGTAGTTAGTATTTAACAACAATACCTACTAGGATTATCAAATATTAAAAGATTAAACATATTTTTTACTTATTTATGATAATCATTTGCACGTACTTGACTGGTTTTTTCCAAGGACCTGTGAAATGACAATCTTGATTGATAATCTTTTATTTTTATTTGACACGTATTTTTTGAACTTTCATGTAAGCAGACTTCTGGAGAAGAAAAGTAATCATTAATCGGTTCTAACGTAACTTCATTTATATTCATGGAATCGTCGGAGTTACTTAATGATATTTCTTGTGTTGGACAAGCAAAACTGTCTTGAGACAATTTTGAGGTATATAAACCTGTAATAATAATATATATTAGAAAATAAAGATGATTTATGATATATTTTTTTTCATGGCATCGTTATTTGTTAACATTTAATACACATTTTAAATGTCTAATGTACATAATACGCTTAATAATATTTACATACTTATATTATTATACTAAATTACTCATATTATACAGATGTAAGCCTGTAAAACTCCTATAATTTTAAATTATAATGACTAATGGAGCCATACATCACAATAAAAAAAATGTATTAAAAACTATTTAGGTAGGTTGTGTGTAATTAATCAATATTTAAAAAAACTGTATAAATACTCGTACTCTTATAAGTACTAAGGGATCCGTTCGACCGTTCATATGTCTTCTTATTAATAAAAACTTCTTAATATACGATGATTATAGACTTATCATTAGATTCAATGTTATATTATTTTATATTTTACTTGCATTTTATATTTGTATTTACCTAACGTTCAATTTCATAGCAGTAACATTTTGCTTAAGAATGGAAATATTATTATTTATTCCATTCGGACCAAACATGTATTACGATTTTAAGACAATGTAATTAACTTTAATTACACTTTTTTAATTACCTGGACTTTTAAACAAGTTAGTAACTGGTTTAAAAATAAAATCACTGCCACTAGAAATTGATGACATATTATTAAAATCATTTATTGATTTATTATTGTTAACTTGGTCTTTACAATCCATCAGTTTCTTATTTTTTACGACTTGTTGATTCTGACTAAAATATATACATATTAAACATTAATAAACACAACATCAAATACAGTTTTAATTTGTTTAAGTTTGTTTTACTAAAATGTAATGAATTACCTACACAAACTACAAAAACTCACTGTTTAAACTGGACTCGTTGAAGTTGTTTTTTTAAATTGACACTGTAATCTAAAAATCAACACGATATACATTAAACGAGCTTAAAAAATAATATAATTTATTAATTTAATTTTAAAATGTTTTATTATTAATGTATTTAAGTCCGGAAATGTATACAAACCATTATTTGGATAAATATTCTTGTCTATATTTATGATTTCATCACAATGTGTGTGAACAAATTCCAAATATAAACAATAAGTTAAATTTAATCTAGCTTTCTCCTCTATACTGATACATTGGTTTTTATTTATCCCTGGATCCAAATTCGTACTTGTAGTTCCTTGTATACTACTTGTAATAATCTTTGATGAAGTCAATGTTGATGAACTTTTAACATTAATGAAGTACATAAAGATTATCATTATTTTTTGTACAGATTACATGCATGGTTATAAAAAAATATTATTGAATATTAATTGTACCTACCTGGAACGTTCGCTATCATGGATTCTTTTACTCATTTCATATTTAATATTTTTAGTGACTGCAGTTGGCTTCAGAATTTGTATTTGTGAACTTAAAAAAATAAATGAATGTAGTACCTACTAACTATCCGTTTATATTAATTTTGTATATGATATTACATTAAGTCAGATTGTTTTTGTTTGTGTTTTATTGTGGAAGTTGCATCTGGAGGACCAAATTTTATTTTAGTATCTGGCTTATAGTTCACAAGCTTCCGCTTTGGTTTTATGAAAGAAATTACGTTCTCTAAATCTTGTGCATCGCATGACTTATGTACAATATCTAAGTTATCTAAAAAGAGAAAATTATTGTTATTATTAATCGTACAGATCATACATAATTAAAATAAAATATATGCTAACTTCTATTTTGAACATTTGACACAAACTCACGTTGATCCAAACCTCTCTTGACCTGAAATTAATCAAAAATTTGAATTGGTTATTTATTATTATATTAAAAATAAAAATTACAAAAATCTTACAGTGAGACGATTCTTAGTAATATGAGACGTTGGATTTGCTCTAATGTAACATTCAACTTTAGCCTGATTTGTAAAATAAATTAAAAATATTTTTAAACAATAATGTTGTATTTAAACTACTTACCAACAAATCATTAGGTTCACATTTTGGTTCTACGTATTTTTGATGACTTTCATTAAAACATAACGAATTACCATTTTGATTATCCTATTACATTTATTTATTTCAATATATTAATTATTAATAGTATTGGGTATTTAAAATTAGATAAAATAAAAAGCAATACGCAATATCCATAGGTATTATAATTGATTATAAATACTATTTATGTATTTATAATCCAACGGTATTATTAACAATTTACTGTACATGGTTATTACTTTTTACAAAATAACGATTTAAAAATAAACTCACTACTACTCCTGTGGAATGGTATAATCCTTTTGATGATGTTTTTTTCAATTTATCAAGATATTTTTGTTTACTCTTCTCATACTCCATCCCCTATAAGTAAATAAATAACGATTTGTATAAGAATATTACCATTTCCTGGTCATTACATATATACTCAGGGCTGTCCCTAGGGTAAGGTGAGAGAGGCCCCGCATTATCACCGCAGTTGGACATGCCCCGATATTATAGATTGGTACAATAAAAGTTGATGAGCAAAAAAAAATGTTTATTTACATCGAATTTTAAACGTGTTAATGATTAACGGCGTCGGAGCTGGTGCGTTTTTTGTACAAAAACGTGTCTCACAGGAAAATCTATTACACCCTGTATAATAGTCGGATTCCATAAATTTTTTTTTATTTAAAATAAAAGAACATTTTGCAGGTTGGATCAAAGCCCGGTTTTTAATTTTGAAATTTTAGAAGCTAAATTATGCATTTGAATAATGTATTTCTGTTATTTTTCAAACTTATTTTTCTAACACTAAAGTAAAATGAAAATTCGGGCTTTGATCCGATTTAAAAAAGTTCCCATCTTTCAAATAAAAAATAAATTTTCAAAATTCGACTTTTAAATAAGGTATTAGAGTATTACCTCTATAAAGTCATTTTTGTTGATATAATACACCGTATGACCTAAAACATATATAATCTCCCTTAAATAGGAATCAGGCTGTAGATTAGTGGAAATTTTAAAATTATTATAATTAAGCTAAAACGTAGCAACTGTAGGATAAAATATAATTTTCAAATTATTAAAATTCAATTTTTAAAGCTGAAATCGATAAAAAAAGCAAGTATCAAGAAAAAGACACCAACTGAGCTATAAGTTATAACTAATAGGTATATCTATTGAAACAAATTGCTGACCAACTAAAATATAACAATATTATTGACACATTTGATGATTTAAAAAGTATAGGAAGGTTAATTTAATAATACCTATATTTTTATAAAATTGTTTCACTTTATTTATCGACTTATTTTATCAACATAATTACCTATATTAAGTTTAAGTAAATGATGTGTTGTGTTATTAATTAATTTACCTATTCTTATTTTTTAGGTACAAAGTACCAATTTGTTTAAGTCTATTATTCTTTGCCCCATTACAAGGGGCACTTGACGATATAATGTCATTTTAGGCCCTGCAATTTTACTATGCCACGAACCCCGCAAATCGTCAGGATAGCCCTGCCTATACTTATTCACCAACTCATAACTCTTAAGTAATTTCTATAATAACTTTTTAGTTAATAGTATTATTATTTTAGTATTATATTATACTATAAAAAGAACGTATGCGAAATAAGCCACAGAAGACCAAAAAGGTTTTACCAAAAGTAACGTATAGCTTATATTTTGTATTTATATTGGTTATCAGTTATCACCTACTTATAAGTAAATACATTATAATATATTATAGGTACAATTTGAACATTTTATAATTTATCTAATTAGCAAATGTAAATATTGCTTATAGTTCAGAGAATAAAAAAAAAGGACTAAAATTAGTAATATATATTAATATACCTTATACCTATATCTATGTCATTTAGACACACTAACTTTTTTCAGTTGAATATTAACAAGTAAGGGGATACAGACATTTTTAGGAAGAGTTTATAAATTAATATTGATATGTATTTTGTTGGCCAATTATAACGGTATATTAATATACCTTTATAACCCTCTCCAAAAAAATACTACTTAAAAAAAAAAAAGAAACCGGTAACTTTTACACGAAACAAATTTTCGACAAAATCAATTTTGTTATATTGTTGGGTATTGCAATTTAAAAATGAATAAGTTTATATAGGTAGCCAGGTAGGTACTTACAATGTTCACCAAACATATATTCAATATACATTCGGTGTTCACCATCCTTTATATTAGTATTCTATGTAAGTATACATTGTATAATTATAAAAATTTATAATTTTTTGAGCTACTTATGGACATTTTTTTTATTGTATATAATCGATAAAATAAATACAAGTACCTACCTACAAAGTATTAAGACAATTGACAACTGCCAAGTAGTAGGTATCTATAAGGAATATCAGAATATACATTACCTATATATAATATTGTCATTCGTTATATTATTTATATGTAGGTACCTACCAATGAAATATCGAGTTTGATTTGGTAAAGTTCTTTTAACTTACGAATGATCCGAAGTTAATTAATTTTCAAAAACATTTAAATTATTTGGATTCTTTGTTAGTAATAAATTACAATTACAGAAACGTAGAACGAGTATGAAACGGCCGTTTTCTGCACAAAATGTAAAATGAAGAGACACAACAAAGAACCAGGCTCAGAAGTCTTGCAGTAGGTATTAAAAATAAGCAAAAACCAGTGTAGTTATAATACCAAGTTTTTGGTTCAAGCGTGGTTAATTGTTTATACCTAATCGACCATTTTTTAACATAATATTATAAAAACTCTTATTAAATGAATCAATGTATAATGAATTTGCAAATTTTTTCTTTTTCTAGCCAGCCATTTAATGCGGGTTTCCATTAAAAATGTTTAGTCTAACAACGCGGTAACGTGGTTAATCGTGTGATAACTTAACCTAAGCAGCCAACCACAGCAAAGAATTTAAGCGAAAGTGTATAGTGGAAACCCGCCTTTAAATGGAAATTGCGCCAATAAAATAAGTACCTTTAATTACTTACTAATGGCTACAAAAATTGCTCGAAGAAAGAAACTTCATAAATAATATTTCGTAAAAGGAGATTTTTATCTTAATAGTTATGCGAGTTATGAGTAATTACTAATTAATAAATTACTATTTTTTATTATTTTTAGCGATGATTTATTAATTACCAACATCAGTAACATCACAGAATAGTTTAAATTGTATCTTCTCTGTGGTATCTAACATCCTTAGATCACGGTCTAACCTGATCTTAGATAGTTAGATGGATAGATCTTATAATATTATGAATTATGGTCTAAATCAGAGATGGCAAACCTTTTGAACCCTGCGTGCCCACAATTAGTAATTACCTTTTTATTTTTCAGAGCGTGCCATGAAAAAAATATTAAAAATATTATATTTTGTTATGCTATAATTGAATTGTATAATTAATGTATTAATATAAAAAGGTTAGTTTAGGTTATTATATGTCCTATAATATTATATATTATTATACAATATATAACAGTAAAAATTGTGCCATGGATTGTCATCCTGGTCTAAATTCTTAAGTCATATCATTATTATTTGTTTAGGTATTTTTTTATTATTGATAACAAAAGTTGATAAGAATTAAGAAACTGTCTCACTGCCGCTGCCGGGCGCCCGCACCAGCCTGCTGTGGTCACACTTGTGACTTCCTGCATGCTAGAATAGATGTTCATTTGACGTTTTTAAAATTTTAGTGCTGAAATCAAAAAAAAATTGCTTCAAGTATGACTAATAATCCAGTTATTGATTTATTTGACGATCCAAGTAAAAAGTTTGTTAAAATATGTGCACCAATGGTCCGTTACAGCAGGTAAGTGTGTTTAGATATTTGTTTTAAACATTGTGTAACTTGTAAACTTAAAATGTTAATTCATTTTTAATATTAATATCATATTAAAAATAATTAAGTAGTTACCTATTTTTTTTAGACTGCAATTCCGGAAATTGATTCGTTTGTACGAATGTGATTTATGTTTCACACCAATGATAATGGCTGATTGTTATGTTAAGTCAGCTAAGGCCAGAGCACATGAATTCCAAACTGATACAGGTTTGTTTAAAAATATTGGAACTTGTTGGTCAAGCTCAAAATAAATTCTTATTTATAAAATTATATTTTTTTCTATATTTTTAGATGATAGACCACTTATTGTACAATTTGGTGCCAATAATTCATCTGATTTTGTAAATGCTTCTAATTTGATCATTCCGTAAGCCTTGCATATATTTTGTTTTTAAAATTAAATTACAATTTTTTATTTTATTTAGATATTGTGATGGAGTTGATCTTAATTGTGGCTGTCCACAAAGATGGGCTCTAAATGAAGGATACGGAGCACACCTACTAAAAAATCCAGAAATTATCAAAGACTGTGTACGTCAATTACGGAATCATTTACCCTCCAACAAGACTATATCAGTTAAATTAAGATTACTTGATGATCATAGGCAGGTATTAAAACAAATAACTCGACATAATAGTATTGAATAATATATATTTAAAATATTACTTTTATTTTTGAAACTTAAGGTTCCAAACCATCACTAGATAAGAAACAATTTTTAGATACCCACATAACTCAAAAATATTCACTATAATTTGGAATTATTTAAATCAATGGTTATGTATGGAAATGTACAAAGTATATGCACCACGGTATTCGGTTTATTTACAATCAAAGATTAAGACATTTACCACCAGGTGGAAGGCCATTTTAAATAACACTTGAACGGATTTGAAACAGATTGCTTTTCATGCTAAAAATACCTTTTTTTATTCCAACCTAGATATCGTATATTACTCTGTATACTGATCAAACTAATTACTCAATATGAATTTTTTGAATCAAGTTTAGATTCCTCTTCATGTCCTTTTATTCATCTTATTTACAATTTTTTAACTAATTTGGACATTCACTTATCAAAATTTGTCTTAAAAATGTTGCTTACATTTTTGTATACTTAACAGTTAATTAAAATACTTTTTTGGATAAATAAATAGAAAAAGTTGTTCATAAAATCTAAAGTAAACATAATATTAAGACATTCAAATCTGTTTTCAATATCAAAATATATAAAACATTTAGTTTTAATACCGTGACAATTTAGTTCAAGATTCCTTTTAAGTTTATCTTTTGCTCATTTTAATAAACTATAGATCCCTATACAATTGGAAATTATCAAATATTCCTAAAAGCCAATAGTTGAAAATTTACCCAAATTCATGCATTACATATCTAAATGTGTATTAAGATTATAATAAATGTTCAAATAATGGAAAAAAAACTAAATCAAAAATCATTGCTTTTCTAAAAAATGGTATACATTTCTCATAAACTTTCTCTAATAATTACTATTTCTATATTTTCTGTTTTTTTTTTTAATTGTTATTAGTATAAACTATAAATTGTTAAATATTATGTTACCTAACTAGAACTTGATAATATTTTTAAAAGTAAAATAGTACAAGATGCAAGTGACTTATTCCATTTTAAACATTATGATATTGATTTATTACCTTGTTTCTACACATGAATTTTTATCATAAGTAAACATATAATAAAAGTTAAACTAATATATTTACTAAGCATATTAGTAGTATTAAATAAGTTACAACTATACATATCATAATAATTAATGTTGTATATTAAATAAGAGTAATTCATTATAAACCAACACATTTTAAAAATACTTCCTAAGTGTAATGTTCACCTAACCACAGAAAATCTGATGATGATACCTAATGTAAAATAAGTCAACTTTTACAATTTTACTTTTACATCAATATTATTTATTGATTACAGCTTTTTCGTTTACCAGTGCATTGAAAATTATCTCCAAGATAAGATACACGGATACGTTGATTATCACTATGACTATTTAACTTCTCACAGCTTATAAGATAATCATAATTAGGGCTGTAAATTTAACGCACTAAAGAACCTTAAAAAATGTCAAAAAATGCATTATAAAATGCTAAAAATTATGGTATAATATTCATTTAAAATGGTTTTTAATTTAATTTTAATATTTATATTAATATTAGGTACAAAATATTATACATAAAAAAGTGTTTATTTAATAAAAATAAATAATAAAAATGTTGATTGAATTTGAATTTTCTATACTTAATGCTATTCACCTGAAACATTTTTTAAAAACTTTAGAAATAAATAACTTATGTAGTTATCTAGCAATTGCCTTATTTTATCGGCGTATGCTTTTTTTTCAAACATTTTTTCCGTCAACGGAATTTGATCAATAATACTGGAAAATGAAATAATAAAAGAAAATATGACTCAAAAATGCACCAAAATGACCTAAAAAATGTATAAAGTTGCATAAATAGATTCATAGCTACATAATTCAAATTATGTATTTACAAAGCTACGTTTCACAATCACCAAAAAAAATGCACTTTCCTACAAATTCACAACCCTAATCATAATGAAACAATAATCTTTATTTTAGTAATACAAACAATGTTAAATAATTTTTACAGTGTAATGTAATAATTTGAAAAACAACAATGATTAACTTATTCCCAGTTACTTACACACCTTTCAATTGTATTTATTATGTATTCATGTCTAATTTATATTATAATTATTTTCTAATTTATAAATAATAAAATATTCAAATTACTGGGTTATTTAACCAACATAAAAAATACCTTGGATCGAAATGTATACTCCAGTACTGTTTACAAAAAAAAAAGGGGGGCTATAAGTTGCCTTTAATAATTTTTGTTGCACATTTATCCTTCTTTCAATAATCGTTTTAATGGTTAGAATATGAAACAATACATCTGGGTAAATTATTGAAATATGTGTAGTTTTACAAAATATAGATTACTTATATTATAATTATCATTATAATGATTAATGATACACCTTGTAAAGTTTATCTATTTAATACTATTTTGTTTTTTTAGAAAGAGTGTAGATCTTTGTCAACAAATTGAAGCTACTGGGGTGTCTTTTATTACAGTCCATGGACGAACAGCTATTCAAAAGAATGAACCTATTGATCAAGAATGCTTGAAACTTATTAACGAATCTGTTAGTGTTCCAGTAATTTTAAATGGTGATATCAAAAGTTTATCAGATGCTATCACAATGCAAGAATATACTGGTTGCAGAGGTAATAAAATAATTTTAATAATATGTGCTTATTTCCTGATATGTAATATGTATTTATTTGTATATTTTAGGAATGATGAGTGCAAGAGGCATATTACACAACCCTGGTTTGTTTGCTGGCCATCAAAGTACTCCACTCTCGGCTGTTCAAGATTGGTTAAATATCAAACATACTAATTTCTTGTGGTTTCATCATCATTTAGTATTTATGTGTGAACGTTTACTTCCTAAAACTGCGAGAAAAACTTTCAATCAGTTACGTACAGCATCAGATGTAGTATCATTTTTAGAAGACCAATTGCATATATCAAATGTTCTTCCTAGCAATAGAATATTAGGGAAGGAACTTGGTGGAACTAGTGGTGCGTATTATGAAAATATAGCTACCGAAGAAACAGTTTCTTCTCAACCTGAAGATATTGTAGACAGCATAATCAATTTATTTGATTGAATATATTCTAATTGTATACACATTATTAAATAGTTATTACATTAAGCAAAACATATTTTTTGAATATAATTGTATTGTAATATATTATATTATATGCTTATAATTAAAAATAAAATGTATATTTTGTTGGGTAAACTTTTTATAATAATTAACAATAGGTTTCTTACAAATGTATAAAATATTTTTTTATTGGTGTTATAAGCGAAAATTGTGAAAATAAAAAGCATAAAATGTTAATACTGTTTGAGTTGTAACATTATTCTCATTGGCGTAATTAAGGGGAAACTTTCCCCTCCCCCTGACATTGTTGTGGGGTAAAATGATACTTCTGCCCCCTCCCCCTGAGATAATCCAACAATACAAATCTTTGAATCTTTTAAGTTAAGAAAGAATACAAAATACCTATTTAACATACTTCTTATGTTGTATAATATTAGATATGTTGGCGTATCATCAATGAAATGGCTAAAGGGCCAACTTCATAGATACGTCCATATAATCACAATAATTGCAGTTAATAAAATCATTAAATTTTTTATTGGTTATCAATATTATTGTTCATCAATTATAAAATATGTGTAAATAATAAATATATAAATTACTTTTTTTAACTACTTTTTAGCACCTTATTATTGAACTCTTTATTCGGGTTCTATATAGTATTTATTTTTTAATAATATGGGAAGGTACCTAGCAGGAGTTCTAACACAAAACCTGGGGGGAGTCAGGGTTTTGATTTTGGTGAATAAATTATTTTGCCTCAAGATTTTTATCCAGTTACGCCACTGACTATTCTAAAAAGTGTAAAATTGTACTAAACTAATAGCAGTACAATAATTGAAAAAACTAAATGTGTTTTTTTACTTATAAATATATAAAATATTAATTTCATATAAATATAAATGCCTATACTGATTGTAGAAAAGTGCCAAAAAAAACTATGCACAAGAAGCTCTGTTATGTGTGTTAGTTTTATGTAACCATAGGTAGGTTGTAACCAGTGCTGGATCTACAAATGATGTAACCCAGGGCACAGCATAAAATTAGCGCCCCTAAGAGTTACCAATAAAAAATTCATGTGTCTTTAAGTGTGTCAAAATATAGATTATCTGTTATAAGCGATTTAAATATTTATACATATTATTTATATTATACTATGTAAATGTTTATTTTGAAAAACAAATAAAATAAGACTTAAACCTACATCATAAATTAATGAAGCATTAGAACCTATAAGAGTAAACTAAACTATTATTTTTCTTGATTTTTTTTAAAGTGAATTTGTTAATGTCATCTTCATAATTTATGGACTTAGCAACTTGGTGCTCAATGGATATGATTGACAGGTCATTTAAACTTCCTTGTTTTGTAGTTCATCTTAAATATTATGATTCAATTAGTTTCAGCTTACTAAAACTGTATGCAGTGAGATTTCACGGGTAAGGAAATATTTATTTGATATTCTGTAGGTACCTCTATATGTTGGGATAAGCGTCTTGAATAACACTTTAAAGAATAAAATTTAAAATTTCATGTAAACAATCATCTATTACTTTATTATCTAATTGAATTACATGTTGAGTTAAACTATCCAACTCCAAAATTCTAAGTCTATTGTCGAGTGTTTAAACAGATAGCTTAGAACCTTCAACCTTTCTATTTCCCGGCCATATACCTAAGCTTCATTATCGTATACTTGACTGCGACAGTATAAGATAAATCAATACCATATTACCATGGACGCAATTTAAACTTTTGACTTGGGGGGGGGGTATATTAAAAAGTTATTGAAGGTGAGTATTGAGTATACAAGATTTTTTCTGTCAGTTTTTGACTACAAAAATAATGATTTTATTGATTACTGACATCGAATACTTTATATTTGTAATGTTTAAATGTTGGCTAGGTTTTATTATTAAAAATATTCCACTGGCGCACTCCTACTTCATTCCTACCAACCCTACCATGTAGATACGCACATTTTAGTATTTACAGGGGTTTGCGCCCGGTGGTCGAAATTCTAGAACATTCACGAATTGTCTGCTCTTTTCTCGTTATTTTAACTGCGTTGGTTCAATGTCTTAAATATTATCAAACTTCTCTATATAGGTATTTATTTTTAATACTTTTTTATTGACAGGTTTATTTTTTCTATTATTTTCTATCGATAATGAAATTAAATAATTAATTTTTCTGTAAAAAAACATTCTGAACGATTATTACTCGTTAAATGGTAAAAAATGGTAAATAACTAAAATAATCCACATTACCGTTCATTACATAATACGTATATTACGTATGCAATATACTAATATGACATTTGAACATTCATTGTAATTTGTTTGTTTTTATTATTTTTAATTTTTTACAAATATTTAATCATTCTGTTTTAGTAGAAATATGATACTGACCTACTTAATATAATATACAATATAATAATGTAGTAACATACCCATCTTGAATTGTTTACCTACAACTTACAAGTAACAACAGGATCTAAGGAGCGATCCAAGCCCATGTCTTCGGTACAAATCATATAGTGGAGCAAATTTAAATTTTTTAAACGCATCATTTTATATTACTAAAATGTAACAAAAATTTAAATATATTTTTTTAAAACAAATTGAATCTTTTATTATCAGATTATTATTACACAAGTATTTCAAATTAAATAGTTTTAAATGTTTTGATTCAACGTAGTCACACTAGCAATGATTACGGAACGCCCAATCTATCTTGGCTTATGAGAGCCGAGAGGTACGTACGAATTGCGGCTATACAATAATGTACATATTATATTATTTATATATATAGTATATACTATTAATATATAATATACAGTATATACTATTAATATATAATATACAGTAGGTGCTATGTGTAGTATATAAATATCACATTATAAACACAAACTATATGATAGTCTATGATATAAATTTACCAAATTAATTATTTATACTACTATGAGTACTATACACAAATTGCATGACGAATTATATTCAAATATGAAATAGGAATGTATAATATATTATTTACAAATGAAGGTTGATTTCGGACTGAATACGCATTGACAATTTTTAGTTGGCCATTTGAAATTATCCGATTATCGTAGTTAATCCAAGTCATACGGCACTACGGCAGATAATACAATACAACGATCTTTATACCATCTTTATCATATTATATGTATGTTAAAGATTTAACTTTCCATCATTAAACTCTATATGATCAATTAGATAATATCATATAGACCATAGAGACATAGAATTCAATACTCCCCATACATATCGAACATTTCGTTTATCGCGTTATTCGTTCGTAAATGCAACACCGCATCTGCCACGTTCATAGGTAATAGGTATAGGTATATAATAATTTATAGGTACATAGGTAATGACAATTACCCGGGCTGCAACTCACCTAATACACCTAAAATATTATTGGGCCGTCAACTCACCCACAGCTATATCATACTAGCTGATCCGTCGAAATTCGTACCACCCAAAACAGTCAACAAATGTAGTGATGCCTTTAAGCTAAACTTAAACTACAGCGGTAGCGGAAAAATTCTTTTGTCTTGGCGGTGCCGCCGCGGTGGCGGTAAATTGTGTCCGGACTCATTTTACCGCCACCGCCACCGCTACCGCTGCAGTGTGTGGGGACCTTTAATCTGTGATTCAAATTTACGTAACAAAATGAATACAACATTTTCAATAGTTCATTAGGATAATATATAAAAAAGATTTATCCCGATTGTGACGGTTTTGCGTCTTCTCTGGTCGGGCGGAAGGGCTGTACAAGGGCTATTAACGGCGGACCCTACCAACATTTTTTTTTCCAAAAAACATTATTAACACACGGGATTTCGGCAATGTACTCGACGAAAACGACATTCGCACGATTTCAAAAATAATTTTTAGATATAGCCATCTTGGATTATCATTGGTCATGAATCATGATAATGTGCAGCCGTCGATCCCGCTCGTTTCCTACAGGGAATCCCGTCGCTATTAGGTCGTGTTTTTATTTTCGAAGAATGATTATCGCGTGCTGCTCGGTGAACGGAAAAAAAAATATTATTACGACTTTAACACGATTATTAAACCGTTTAATATTTTTCTAGATCATTATTTTGCTAACTTTTTTTACGTAAAACATTCCGATATATTTTAATAGTTATGTGGTCTGTTCGGGGTGGAGACGAATATTCAACAAATCAGAGATTATCAAAATCGGTCCAGCTGTTTTTAAGCTATAAATGGTGTAACTAACCAGACTTCGGTTTATTTATATAGATTATTATATTTTCGATTTTATAATTTTGCTACAAATAGCCAAAAACACAACTGGGGGCCATCTACAATTAAGATAAACCAATTTTGAATAGGTCTGCTATACATAAATTAATTGAATAAGCCTATAACCACAAAACAAAAAATAATACTATAACCAAGCATTGCGTATTCGTATGTGTATTATTCTGCTATTTAACAGTTGTACAGATTATGTACTTATTATATTGGCTGCATTCAAATTGCGTCCTTAAATATGAAAATAAACATTGCGAAGTCTGACTGTGTGAGTTGCGTGTTGCTTTTTGATTCTTTCACGAAATGTTCTATAATTTAATTATAATATTGTTGCGCCCGGGTTAATCCTTGCTGTACGCCTGTACCTATACATATTTTCCTTCCCACATTTACAGACTGAGGAGTGAGGACTGTTATTTGTGTAAATGGTGTGGTTAAACATTTCAATTACATAATAATATTTGAATTATTCATTGTTTAAAAATGGGTAAATTGTTGTACTCAAGACGACAAGACATGATATATTTTTGTTTTCAAACTGAGTCATATTTTTTTTTGGTAAATTATTCTTTCTATTATTATATTTTTAAAGTTGGAAGTGTTATAGGCAATGTTTTGTTTAAATTGATTAATATTTAATATTAACTTTTTAATACATTTACATACTTATATATAATTGCATGGGATGTTTTCATGTTTACATGAGGTGTTTCCATGACCGACCGCCATACTAGAACCTTCTAGAAGAGATAAACAATATTCAATAATACAGTCTATCCCAGAAGTATTTGTCCCTTATTAGGCTAAATATCTCCGAAATTAGCAATTACAATTTTAATGACATTGTCTTTATTTTTTTTTCCAAAATTCGAAAAATGATTGCCTTAAAAATTAAAATTAACTTAATGAAAATTTCAAAAAAGATATATTTTTATAAATATATCGGTTAGTGAAAATTGACTAAGTCTGAGGTGGTTAAATTTTTGATTTCATGAGAATTTTATTTTTTAGCAAAAACACAACCGGCTCTAACTCAATCAATTATTACTAAATTTGGATAATTTTTTTTTTTTGATCATTAAAAAGAAGAAAACTAAATAGATGGTTTTTTTAAAAATTTTAAAAAGTTACTTCAAATAAAAAATAGTATTGAGTTTTTTTTTTAAATTGTAATTTTGTAGTATTTCCATTTGAACATTAATATTTTGTATATTAGGTATACAATTCTAAGGTCACAGTGTTTGTAATTGAACTCCTCCGAAACCTAAACGGCTTGACCAATTTTTATGAAATTGTTTGTGTATTTTTGGTAGGGGCTGAGAATAGGTCGTAAAGTATTTTTAACCCTCCTACCCAGCAGTTCTTAATCGCGATTTTAATATTTTTGTAAATTTTTTTTAAATTTTTTGTTTATAAATGGTTGCATTATCACAAGCGAACCTCATAATATTGCAATATCCTATAATCTATATTCAAACACAAAAAAATACACATTGCTCTACTCAGAATCTAAAATGATTTACAGATAACAGAATTCAACATTTGAATAGTTTTACACTATTTATAAATCTATAAAATGTGTATAAATGATAAGTTATTTTACTTTCAAGAGTGAAGACACTCAACCACTCAAGATTCAATATTTAAAGTTTGATACTAGCCCAAAGCCCAAATTAAACTTCCTAATTTAGTTACCTACAATAATATATAATTACACGATAATTAATTTCAATTCAAATTTTTAAAATTTAAAAAATAGGTCACATAAGTAAGTAACTCATAACTTTTTAATCAGCGAGAATATTCTAAAAATATGTTTTAATTAAGATACAGAGCCGTAGAAATAGATACCTACCTACCTATAGTTACCATTATAGTTATGATAATCATAATAAGGATTAAGTTGATTATTTAATTAAAAATAAGAATTTAAAAAATAAATCTTATAATATATTATTGTGAATCTAGGAAAAAAAGCCCCAATATCAAAATACGGTAAAAAAGCCTTGCCTACAAGAAAAAAACTCCCGTACTAAATACCTACATGATTTTTTTTTTTATTCACATGATAACATATTATAATCATAATAATCATAACATAATCATTACGTTTATTTTATTAATTATTAAATTATTTTATTACATTATTATGCATCTAATATTTTATAGGAGGTGGTACATTTACTTGATTAAAATGTAGTTATTTAAAAAAAATTATATTTAGTATACACCATTAAACAATAACTAATTATATCACAGTTAAAAATCATGCCATAAATAACATTCCTTAACATGCATTACTCTTATTACAAAATATACAAGTATAGTAGCAATCTGCAATAATTGTCTTTTGTCATTTGAACATAATAAAAAAATTTTTTAAGTTAAAACATTTAAAAAATGTTTTAGTAAGCATTGATTTCTAATGTTGTGGCTAACTGCCATTAGAAAATCTAATATACTTACATCATTATTACCATAACTACAAGAACAAAAAAACCACATTTTTAATGATACTATGTTGTAGATACAACATTATAGAGTCTGCAATAAAATATAATACCCTCATTTTTAAGATAAAGTCAAATGTTAATTACTTTTATTACTATATACTCTAATAGTCTAATCTCTTCTATTTCAAATGTATGTTTTTACCTAAATAATTTAAAATATTGGGTTTATTATTTAATTAAATATTATTATATTGATATAAAAGTAAATAAAAATTATGTATTATATATATATGGTTATAAATATATGACTATAGATAAATAATAATATATTGTTTAAAAATTAAAAATAATGAAAGGTATACTTTAATAAAAAAAAGTATTATGTATTTAGTTGATACGGGGATTTTTTTCCCAAAGGCGGAGCTTTTTTACAGTATTTTGATATTGGGGCTTTTTTTCCGAATACCATAATTGTCCATATTCTGTAATAATACTTAGGTAAGTAAAAAATCAAAATTAACTGTATAAGTAGACAATTAAAAAAAAAAAAATAGATATACGAAAAGAAATATCATTAGCAACCCATTGCAGATTATAAATATTTACTAGTGATAATTTTATAATCAATGGTACGTCAGAAAATATATTAAATACGTTCCTATTAAATACAAACGGGTAGACATAGTAGGCGGGTACCTATGAAATACATTATTCGTCAATACGAAAGTTATTGCGGTATTGATCAATTTTCATTACGTAACGTTGGACATTTAATCAATAAAAACAGATATCTATACAGTATAGATAAGTTTGATGGTAAACAAAAGCGGTGAAAATAACGAGAAAGGCGTGGAAAATTCTCGAACAGTCTACAACATTGTCGTAAAGGTATGGTATATTGGGGAGCAGCGACGAAAACAAAACAGTGTCACAGCCCACAGGTAGCAGTGTTGCAGCCGCGTGCGTTGCGGTGCGCAGAGGCACTTCACGAAACGTAACGAACGTTCTCGAACGTCGACTCGGCTATATAATCGCTGACGGCGCGCTGCCCGGCAACAGTTTGAATTCGTATTCCGTGAGCGACGACAGTGCGGTTCATTCAACGAGACATTTCGATATTGCTATTGCAAGTGCGACTTTTTTCGGTGTGATACACATTTGTTATTTTACTGCGCGTGTTTTCTAACACAAGTCAAAGAGTAATCTTCAATCGTTATTGCGATCGAATCGCGGTGCCGAAATATTACACTCTCGTATTTACGTGTTTTAATATTGTGCGTGACTAAAGTCGACAGTTGACGAGATGACCGGACGTACAGCTATTGGTATCGATCTGGGCACCACATATTCATGTGTGGGTGTCTGGCAACACGGCAAAGTGGAGATCATCGCCAACGACCAAGGTAACAGGACCACCCCGAGTTATGTGGCGTTCACCGACACCGAACGGTTGATCGGCGACGCGGCCAAGAACCAGGTGGCATTGAATCCCGTCAATACGGTGTTCGACGCCAAACGGTTGATCGGCCGTCGTTTTGACGATGACAAGACACAGGCGGACATCAAGCACTGGCCGTTCAAAGTGGTTAGCGACGACGGCAAGCCCAAGATCCAAGTGGAATTCAAAGGCGAACGGAAAGTGTTTGCGCCCGAAGAAATCAGTTCAATGGTACTGACTAAAATGAAGGAGATCGCGGAAGCGTACTTGGGCCGTAACGTTACGGACGCCGTTATCACCGTGCCGGCGTACTTCAACGATTCACAGAGACAGGCGACCAAGGATGCGGGTGCCATAGCCGGTCTGAACGTGATGAGAATAATCAACGAACCGACGGCTGCGGCTTTGGCGTACGGTCTGGACAAGAACCTAAAAGGTGAGAGGAACGTGTTGATATTCGACTTGGGCGGTGGCACGTTCGATGTGTCGGTCCTGCAGATCGACGAGGGTTCGATATTCGAAGTCAAGTCCACGGCGGGCGACACGCACTTGGGCGGCGAGGACTTCGACAGCCGTCTGGTATCTCATTTGGCAGACGAGTTCAAGAGGAAAACCAAAAAGGACGTGCGATCCAACCCGAGGGCGTTGAGACGGCTAAGGACGGCCGCCGAACGGGCCAAGAGAACTCTGTCGTCCAGCTCGGAAGCCACTTTGGAGATCGACGCTCTGGTAGACGGTGTCGATTTTTACACTCGTGTGTCCCGGGCCCGTTTCGAGGAACTGTGTTCCGATCTATTCCGTTCGACGCTGCAACCGGTTGAAAAGGCGTTGGCGGATGCCAAGTTGGACAAGGGAGACATACAGGACGTGGTACTCGTGGGCGGTTCGACTAGGATCCCGAGGATCCAGACTCTTCTGCAAAACTTCTTCTGCGGCAAGCCACTCAACCTGTCCATCAATCCCGACGAAGCGGTAGCTTATGGCGCGGCGGTGCAGGCGGCCATCCTCAGCGGCGATACGAGTTCTGCAATTCAAGATGTGTTACTCGTAGACGTCACCCCCCTGTCGCTCGGAATCGAGACCGCGGGCGGTGTGATGACCAAGATCGTCGAACGCAACTCTACCATTCCATGCAAACAAACTCAAACGTTCACCACGTACGCGGACAACCAACCGGCCGTCACCGTGCAGGTGTTTGAAGGTGAAAGGGCTTTGACAAAGGACAACAATCTCTTGGGAACGTTCGACTTGACCGGCATACCTCCAGCACCCAGAGGAGTGCCCAAGATCGAAGTGACTTTCGATATGGACGCCAACGGCATTTTGAACGTTTCGGCCAAGGACAATAGCTCTGGGCGCTCCAAGAACATCGTCATCAAAAACGACAAGGGCCGTTTGTCTCAAGCCGAAATCGACCGTATGCTCAACGATGCGGAACGGTACAAGGAAGAGGACGAACGACAAAAAGCGAAGATCGCGGCCAAAAACCAGTTGGAGAGCTACGTGTTTGGTGTTAAACAAGCGTTGGAGGAGGCTGGCGACAAGTTGACCGAGTCAGAGAAGAACACAGGCAAAAAGGAATGCGATACTGTTATCCAGTGGTTGGATAGCAATCAGTTGGCAGAAAAAGATGAGTTCGAGTTCAAGCTAAAGGAAATCCAAAACAGCTGCGCGCCTCTGATGTTGAAGATCCATGGCGGAGGACAAGCCGGAGCAACTAACATGCCTCCCGGTGCTGGTGGTTTCCCTGGAGCTGGTGGTTTCCCTGGAGCCGGTGGTTTCCCTGGAGCTGGTGGTTTCCCTGGAGGCGGTGCCCGAGGACCTACCGTTGAAGAAGTAGATTAATTCTGTAACTATCTGATCTAATATTTTTAAATAACATTGTCAACTTTATCCTATATTATGTTTCCTACTATATAGTATATATTATCATTAAATAAGTGCACAATAGATTTAAGTTAGATTTATTTGTCATTGTACTTCTTAGTTATTAAGTTTTCGGCCAAATAAATATTTACTATTACCTTATTAGCTGTGTACATTTTGCGTTTTTATTTTATCCCGGCATTACTGCAGTAGAAATCTGAAACTAGGTAAAACTTAAGCAATTATTAATAATTAAAATATAATATATATATAATATTCAATTTGGTTTAAAAATGCAGTACCTACACGGCTATATGAATCATAAATTCATATCTGCCATGTTATATGGTGTTTAAATATGTTAATTTGTTTGTTCAAAGACATAACATTGGGAAATAAGATATATTTGTCATAGAAAAATTATTGGGAATAAATATTAGTTAATAAGACGACACTATAATCACTATTTGATCACTTATCACGCTATTACACAGTTACACACTAGTAGTTCTAACTAAGAAATGTACTACTTAATAATTGATCTACCAACTGCAGGTTGGGGTAGTACCTATAGGCTATAAGTTATAACAATTAACAATAATTACTTAATAATTATAAATTATACTTTGTTGTATTGAACTTCTATACATTTTTTTATCGAATTGAATAGGTACGTTTAATAAGAATCGGTTGACCGTTAATATTTTATGTAGTACATTGAAAAAATATTTGCAGCGCAATCTAAAACATCAGTAAAATTTGAGGTAAAAATTTTAAATATACATATTACATATTTACACACTATCGTTACATTATAGAGCATAATGATGTGTCATTATAAGCAACATGTTGGACAAGCAGTTGCCTTTATATATTAAAATAAAAGTTGTTCTTTCTCCACCTACATATTTAACCATTTAGCCATTTAGGGTACATATAACATACTAAAAAGCAACATTTATTGTTATAATAAAATTAACTCAAATGCTTTTATTATAGCTTATCAGACATTAAATTGTTTAATTTAACAAAATAAAATACCTACTCTCGATTCTTGATACGCATTACCATTAATTTTAAAATGTACTTACATTATATTTTAAAATCAATGGCATTACCTATTTTATTATTGTTTTCTAGGCCAGTCTCCTTGGCCTATGTACAGTAGAAATTAAAACGTGTAAAATAACGTCCCACTGGCCACGGCACAACCAAAGTAAGAAAAAAGTGCTAAAAATTGATCGCCCCCGGGTGGGCTCGAACCACCAACCTTTCGGTTAACAGCCGAACGCGCTAGCCATTGCGCCACGGAGGCTACATGCTGGCAAGGAGAGAAATAAATCAATTAAATCGATATAATCATATGCTTACACATTCTATATATGAATAACCAGCCAATAACTTATAAAACCATAATCGAAGCTCTTGGTACAATTAGAATATAGAAGTTAGCTCTTATAGTCTTATGGTCAGAATTTGTATCGATAGTACATTAAATGTATACATTTTTAGCGCACCTGTTCGACAAGGGCAGAGTAATATCCTAAGCCTACATCAGTATAATATACATCGGTCATCATCACCTAGTTACTACTTAAAGGCTAACCTAACCTACTCAAGTATATTGTATTATATTATAGTTATTAACAGTGGCGTCACGAACATTTTATTCTTAGGGACAAATACTGAAGCTATCCGTAAGTCGTAACCCACCCACCCACACATAGAACTAAAACCTGCTGATGCATATATTTTTTTTAATTATAAAATAAATATTGATATTATTTTACTATATCAATTATTATTAATGTATTAAGTGACCTAATATTGAACCTATGTTCTTTTAACAAATTTAACGTTGGCAGGTTAGTAAACTATTTTAACTATTTTAATATATTAAAAAATAACAATATTAAGAAAATATATATATAATATTAGTAAAACATAAATCATTCTACATAATATGACTACTAGACTACTTATGAGTATAATAACCTAGTTAACATAACGTGAAAAGTATTCCTCACTCAAAAACGTACTTGTAGGGAGGGGGACTAGTGCGGTTTATGTCTTGTCCCAATATCAATCTGCGGAAATTTGCAATCATCAATATTTTAAAATTATTTTTATTAGTTGAAAAAATATACTATTTTTCGAGTATACCAAACCCTAAAAATCAACAAGACGTTCATCTACAATCAGTTTATTGAAGAAATTGTTCAAACTATTATAGATACCTCTAAAGATAGTAGATAACTAGATACTCTTTAAACAAAATATAATAAATCTATATAGTATATAATCTATATTTAAAATTTTGGTTTTTGAACTTAACTATACTTGAAAAATGAAAGAAACATAAATATTTTTATAACCTGGGTATCATTTTATTTATGTATAAATATTGAACATTATAAAACGTGTATACATTGTGACAATGAATTATTTGAAGGTGCAGTTGTTCACATCAATACAATTGGAATTATCGCTGTTGGATTAATAATTAATTATTAGTATTATTGAATTATTCACCTTGCGAGTTCCTTAATTGATGTGCTCTATAATTAGCCACTACACATAGCAGTATTCCTAAAAAAAAAAATGTATAATATTTATGAAAAGAAAAAAATATGTGCATACTATGTAGGTATAGACATTTTTCTATTCTCTAGTTTTTAAAATGTTTCTAATAATGATTGAATAATTTCGGGAACTAAAAGATAAAAGGGATATGACAACAATTTTAACCGATATACGCCAATGTTGTTAAACATTTATAAAAAAGAAAAAATACAATAAATCCTCAATTGAGAGTAGAATTAGATAGCTAAACGATATCATAATAAATAAAAAATATGTAAATAATACAGTATAGTTATAAAAAATCTGTAGAAATAAATTAAATAAAAACAACATTTTTTACCACAGAACACAACTAATAATTAAACAATTCAGATGCATTAATTATTGTTACAACTTCTGTGTGTTCTAAAGAATTAATTAAAAATAATGATGTAGCTAATTCGTTTAGGGCTTGATTTAAGTCTATATTTTTATGAGTTTCACAGTTTAATAATAGGAGACTTTCTAGCCTTAATTGGGACATTTTGGATCTTAACCGAGACTTAATTTTAACTTTTGAAAATGTGCGTCCAGCAGCAGCAGATGTGACAGGAATGGTATATAATGCTTTATAAGTCAAGTATAAATTTGGAAAGGCTGAAATAAGTTTAAATTTTGATAACAGTTGTAATATAGATGCCGTATTTTCTTTATTGCTTTTGCAGGTAGTAATAGCTTATTAGTATTTAAGTATTTTCAATTTTGTTATTATACATCTATACATCCATATAGGTGATAGGCGACTCTGATAGCCTGACTACTGGATGGCAATTATTAGTATTTACCTATACAGGCAAATGAAATATTAACAATTATAAAAATATTCAATGCTCAAATTGAAAATTTCATTACCAAATATTGAATTTGTATATTTACTAACTACAACAAATCGTTTGAACGATAATGCTAGCGCCATCTATCGGCGTCGTAATTGTGTGTATCATGAAAATTCACTCGCTTCTGTCGTTTAGTTTTGTCGTTCTATAGCGCTGCCGTATTAGTTTTTTGTTTTATAATTTAATTTTCAGTTTTCTGACTTGGTTTTATTTTTTCGCCTAACCAAACCTGTAGGTTCGTAAAATACGTTTAACTGGTGAGCACTTATTATTATAACCACTCAAATTACCAGCTAGATTCACTTTTCTATCAAAATAGATAATAAATTAAGAAATCTAAGCAATTTTAATGCCTCAAAAAGTGATGACAGTCACTTTTTTTTTTTATCACCACTATAAAGTCAATCTATTCATCGCTCCATTTAGAATATAAAACAGGTATTAAAACATTTTCAAACAAATGTTGACGGATAAGTGAACTAATGTGTACTACTGATAAGTTAAAGTGAAGCCACAATGACATCCAAAATCGTGATACGAGTATCGGAGTATTATGTATAAAAAACAAGGTAGACACTCATTTAAATATTATTAAATAATTTGTAATCCAAGTACATCGGCCCAGAGTTTTAATACTTAATATAATAATCCTCTTCTGGGTAAATATACCTAATATGTATCATGTATGTACCTAGTTCATGAGTATACACAACACACACGTTTTGGCCTTAAGTATCTATATATTAGTATACTATTATACTATACATAAATAATTATAATAAGTTCTAAAAAAATATCTGTCTCATCATTAGCGTTTATATACCTATGTCCTGTGAACTAAAATATAATCATTATGGAAACACTTATTGAACAAAGATTTTATAGATTGTAGGATGGTGTTAGCATATGGGACGAGTTATAAACTTGAATGCATATTCAATATACCGCTATAGAGTCTATATTTACTATAAACGTTAAAGGTAGTTAAAACTGAAAAATGGGTAAGTGGATAACACTCTCATTAAATGTCTAAAATATAATAATAGAATGTCACTAGAATGGATGTGTTAAATTTGAATTCAATGATATAAAATCATTGCAGTATACGAAAAACGATTCTGAGCGAAACGGACCGTTCTCCATCTGCCTTTATATTAATAATTAGGTATATTTTATGAAAAAAAAATTGTGCCTATGTATTTTTAATATTTTCAACTGCTATTGTAACAATATACCAGGAGCCTTTAGGAGAAATTAAGCGAATATCCAAATCCAATGTTGCAAACATTTGAACTTTCCGGTAGACATTTTTTTTTTTGATGAAGGTAAACAAACTTCTGAGGAATCTTCATACAATTTTAAAATCTTAGATATAAAAAGAAAATATTTTATAAATTTCTATTTCAAAGTAATTTGAAAATTGTCTTGATTCTTACAAATTTTATCAAAATTTGAACTTCAAATGCTTAAAAAAATTATTGTGAATTTTTTTTTTATTTCCACTAACATCAACTTACGAATGACCTTGTACTACATTTTCAAGATTTTTGACACAGCAAAAAAATTTTTATAGACATTAATTTAAAAAAAACAAATAATGATCGAAAACTCCTTATGCCTATAATAAGCTCAACAGTCAACATGGATTAAAATATTTTGAAAATTGAGTGGTGTATAATAGAAAATGCTAGTATAATTAATATTCAGTGAAAATGTCATTTATCTGAGGTAATTTTTTTTAGAGTTTCACCAAAAACCAAAGTCGATTTTGCGTAAGAATACCCATTATGCCTTAATTTTGTTTTGTTTTTTTCCGGCAATTTTGAAAAATACTGGGAATTTAAAATTTTTACCTCCTGAATGCTCCAACTACATCCACTTTCTCATCGGAAAAGATACTGTTGTTGAAAACCAAAGCAAACTACTTATCGCATACACAGAAAAAAAAAAGTACACATTACTGTTAAATCAATACATTCGTCGCTCAGCACAGCATCTTAAATGTAGGTATAGTAATGACGAAAAATATATATGTACTACTATGACATCAGACATCAGTGTTAAATATAGGTAGTAGGTACCAAATAAAGGAAAGAAGCTTTGAAAAAACATAAGTTATGCCGTAATATTATAATATAATTTAGCCAATACAGGTACTAATAGGATATTTAGGAACGTATTATTAAATATTATTATACTACATATTTTATAGTATATAGTAACCAAACCTAACCTAACTGATGCCGCTAGCCTCGTTGTGACCACCCTGTCACATAATATTATAAAAGCGCAATTGTATCTTGTAAGAATCATGATTTTGTTATTCGGTAAAGCCATAGATAATAGATATCTTTATTATTTATGGTTCCTATACGCTGATATGTTATCTATGGGTAAAGCACGATGGGAGGCTCCGTTTCAATTGTATATGTGGTTATTGGGTGGAACTTATATTTTTGTATTCGGATTTTGTTTTCGATTATTTTTAGCAAAGTATTTTTATGTTTCTTAGGAAATCGTCGATAGCGATGACAACGCCGCAACGATGGCTTATGTTTACATCAATTGTTATTATTATATTATATAGACATGCATTATGCTTATAATACACAGTTTACAGTTATTAATGTCAATACATATATATATCATTTTCGTAATTATTTTTCTGATTTATAAACGAAAATAATACTACCCACAAGGAATTTAATTCATAATTATTATATTATTCCTTAATAATTCGTATACACAATGATCATTGCTATATAGGTGTAATATATTTGTGCATCTTATTATCGTATATTAATAATCATTCAAATACTAGAAAACGATAACAATAACAACTAACAAGTAGGTAGGTACCATGGCTAAATAACTAGTAAATAAATAGTTATTTAGCCATGGTAGGTCGTAGGTATTAGGTAGCGAAAAAACAACCGTAATTTGTATTGCACTGGAGGACGACGTCAATATACGCAGACGATCGATGTATTGAGTGAACAATTTCATACGGATGATTCCGGGCAACGCGTCAAATACTACGAGACACTCAACATATTAAGTTTGATAACAGGTACCTCATATCTACATAAATTAATCGATTAAAAAAAACAATAGTATTATTATTGTTCTATGGTATTATTGTATTGGTAATGTAGAAATAACGAATTCGTGTGTGCCGTTCTCTCCTTTCGATCCATCATCCATCGGAAACTTGATGAGTACATCCCAGTCCTCTGAAATGTGTTTCTGTACAAGTGTCCGACGTATTTTAATTGATGTTATTATAATAAAATGGCGTTTTTTCGAAAATATGTGGTAAAAAATAAATCATGTTTCGTTATAAAAAAGTAATAAAACGTAAAATATTTTTTATTTCCACGATGGAATAGTTTATTATGATTAAAACAGCTAGATATTATGTTTATTAACTATAAAAGTACGCAAATAATAAATAAACACTGCAATCATCTTAAAAATAGATATTACATATTTATATCCAAGGAATTATATAACTTGGTACTAGTAATTATAATATAGGTAGTAGGTACCACTGGTTAATATGTACAAGAGAGCCCAAAAATATTGTAGGCACCCGGCACCCCCCGAAATTAATTTCGGCGCACGCTTATATACACTACTCGCCTATATAATATAATATTTATTATTAATGTTAATATGTAATGTTGTAATGTGTTGCCCAACTAACAAAGTACGCCTCGAAACTCCATATTGTTTCGTTTGAAATCAGAACAGTTGTTATTCAGTATTCATGCGGTATATGATGTAAATGATTTACATTTAATCATCACACAAATTCAAATGTAGGTTATTAGCATTACTATATTCACTATTGCTATATTAGTATATTATAATATCAACTACCAAATTTTTTGTATGTTATATCTAGAACATTTTTTATGACAATTTTAAGTATAATTATGTTTAGTTTGACAGTATGTTTTGTTATTTGTATTTAATTGTATTTTCTTTAAGTGCTTGATTGGCAATTAATTCGTGCAAATGCTCGCAATATTTCTAATATTTTCGTCTGAAAAATTTATTAATGCAGTCGCACTATTTAATATTTAATAACATTTCACAGTAAGAAAAAAAGAAGAATGTGGAAATGTTCTTTTAAAGGTATATATAATATATATGTTTATAGTATACTAGCTGACCCGGCAATGCTTTGCTATTGCTAGATTTCAGTACATTTATATATGTTTAGGAATATGTGAAAAGTTTGATATGAATTATATCAGATATTTAATTTGATTAATTTTTTTAGTATCATTTTATATATAAGTGTGGAATATATTTGTTTCGTTATGTTATGACGTATGATTTTTATTTTTTGTCAATTATATCAATTTGTCTTAGCATTAATTAAGCATTAAATATTTCTAGATACACCACGTTAAGTGTCTCGCCTTCTGAGGCCAGCACAAATAGATTTTGTTTGAATGTGACACGTGACAGAGCTACGTACAATCGACCACGGGAAAAATACTTTACGATTAAGTCTAAACCTGCAACGTTTAATGTTAGACCTTGTGCCTTATTAATAGTCATTACTCATTACAAAGCTTAATTTCACGGGAAATTGGAGCTGTTTGAACTGGAATGGCAAACTGGTTGGTATCATTGGTATTCTAGGAACCAAGATCATTTCCTCAGCGCCACAGCCAGTAAGGATTATACACTCAAGCAAATAGCTTTTTAAAGATTTTATTTGTTATCTTGTACCGTTTCATAATTTCGGTGGACTTAAGTTACGGAGTAAAATTATAGGAGAACTTACCTTTAGAATTAATTTGTGTGTGGAGTTCCTGAAGGAGATAAAGAATTTAAAAATTCAGTTGGATAATGTATCACCTCCTCTGTATCTAAAACAGTGTCAACGGAATAGTACACTTTTGTTGGTGCATTGCATTTTAACAGTATTGTCATTTATTGATTATTCTACTGACTTGATCGTTAGATGGTGACAATATTGCCCTTTCTTGAAACCAAATTGACGTTTTAGTCAAAATATTAGATAAATCTGGGTAAACATTTTCAATTAGGTCCAGAAAATTAGACATCAAAAACATACGCACAGCAGTTCCCCCACACCATGCGCGTTTCGAGGCACCTCTAGTCTCTACAACGATAATTAATGTGTTATCTGTATACTGAATAACTCTGTTATTATGATCCTACAAACAAAACTAAGATTACGCCATATAACCGATATAATAATCGTTGAGTGAAAACTATTAGCTAAGTAAAAAGCGGAAGAACATGCAAAAATTAAGTGCCTACTAATACCGTGGTTCAAACTCGAGACACTGTCTTTGAAATCTTATAAAAGTGGCACTGCGCAAGAGATATGGCACAAATAATTTTTTTATTTTATTAATCAAGTTATACGAGTAAATTGTATATTAAAACCTCTCCTGAATCTAGACCTATTGATTAGTGAAAACTGTACTAAAATCTGTTGTTTACTTTTTGAGTTATGCGCGTACATACAAAAAAGGGGGTTCTATTTTATATAGTAGTATGATATGTACATACAGTAGACACACAGTAGACACTAGAGACTAGACACGTCATATTAATAATTTTATAATATAAAATATTATATTTTATTGTAATTTGGACATCTGGTTATTTGTTTTGTATTTTATTAAAAAATGTACAAAAACCGTACGATTTCGTTTTTTGTTTGAATTTAATTAAATTGAATCATATTTTAAATTTGTAAAATATAATACATATAGCAATTTGATTTTTATACAGTTTAACGGTTTTCATTGTTAACATTTTTATTTCTACGTATGTAAATAACGTTTTTCAACCCCCCTCGATAAAATTATTGCAACAACTCTAACCCTCCAATAATATATATATATATATATATATATTCACTCACTATAGACTGCAAGCTTCGGCTTAACGAGAACACGAGGGTGAATTAACAATAAACATTACATAGATAATATTATATGCTTATTGTTTTCTTTTCATTGCTGTTTTTATGATTTAAACTCAATATGGCGAAAATTTTAACGGCAAGAAGCATGGAACAAATAAATAAATATCACTAAAATAGTAAAATGTATACATAACATATAATTAAAGATATGCTACTTATAAGTTATGACTAGGGCAGAGGACTTGTAGCATTTGCATATTTGAATATTTGATATGTTCAGTCACAAAAATAGCAAAATACGAAACAAATACATTTCATGGTTTCACAAAGTTAAGTTTTGAAATTTTATTTTTCATATTTTTGTTTTTAGTGCATATTTGTTCGATTTTAAACTTTTTGGGTCATGTTTTAACTTGATTAAAAATGTTATCAATTTATTCTTCAATGACACTTTTATTTTAAATAATAGAACCAAAACGTACATTTATATTTAATTTTTGTCGTATAGACGTATAGTATATGGTTTTTTCCCTTGACACGTCCACAGAGCCTAATAATATTTTAAGACATAATTTTATAATAATATGATCAAAGCTCATCGAGCTCAGCTCCCGGTGTACCTACAATGTGTTATATGTGTTACAGTAACTATAGTCCAGGGCCAGAACTTAATGTAAATTGCAATCAATATATTTGCGAGAAATTAGGTTATTTAAAATATAGTTCGATACAAATATGGCTTATGATAATAATATGAAGGTTTCTTGCATATTTTGCTGTTGATGGATGATGGAACAATACATTTTCAAACTTATTCATATTTAAGTATTATTTTATTATTATTTAACAATTTGAAAATTCAAAAATTGATTGAATATTGATTTATTTCAATCAAAAACATCCTAAAATTTGGACCTATAGACATTACTACATTATAGTATTTGATATAGATTATAAACTATTATAGAGGTATAGTCTTATAGATACAAAGTATCTTGCATATGAGACTGCATGAGAGTTAGTGAGACAGTAAGTTGTGTTTGTCTCATTATCCGTAAACTATATTTATATTGATCGGAATTTAATATTTATTGTTTATTATACATTTATACCGGAATGTATCCATTCACTGGTTTATAGGATATCGATACCCGTAAATACCCTCTGAAAGAATGTATATAAGAATAAGATATAGAACGGTTTATCAAGGTAATACTCTTTTATAAATTTAAAATTATCATACAACTTTGCAGCCTAAATATTATATGCCTGTATGCCACGAGAATACGAGATAATAATCAACTATACAGCGTAATACCAACGATTGCGTATTTGCGTCAAATATTATCGAACACTGTTTATAACCCATACAATAATAATGAATAATAATTAATAGATTTGATATATTATATTATGTTCTATGTAAGAAATAAATCATTAATCAATGTTCTCATAGCCGAATATTATTTGTGTTATATCATACATTCATACAGTAATATTTAATATTTTCTAAGCAAAGTTATAACTTATATTATACATTTATTATATAACAACTATATATAGTGCTTTGAAACAGGAGGTTGGGTCGGGACTAAAAAAAGGCAGCTGCAGCAAGTATGTAATACTCTTAGCCCTTAGGGTGTTAATGTGTAACCGATGTCGCAGTGTGAGTATAGGTTTTAAAGGTACACTGTCTATACGTGGAAAACCGATTCTCCGAAATACCAATTTATTAACATCCTTATTTGCTGACAAACAAAGATTGCTGGACAGTTTTTTTTCGATATTAAATATTTTTCCGATTTGAGGGTGGTTTTTGGTAGACAGTTGAATCTAGCTGGTACTTGAAGTACATCACAGGTGTCAAAAGTAAACAAATCTATGACATTTCTTAGTAATCAGGAAAATAAAAAAAAATTACGGAAAACATAATATTATATAACCGTTGAAATGTTTATCAAATATTTAAATAAACGTCTTTTGTAGGTACATTCTAGGTCGAAACGTTTCAAAATGCTCATAAGTTGTACTTATTAAACCGATTTAAAAACAACAAAAATACATATTATAGGCATAGTTTTTTTTATAATCGTTTGAAGTTTAAGTTATGACAAAATTCGTTGAAATAAGTAATGAACATTTGAATATTATTTTGAAGTTTAAAATATATTGAATTTTTAATTTTAATAGCTAAAGCTTGAAAATGTAGTACAAGATTCTTCGTAAGTTATTCTCACAAAGTGTCGTACCCAGGATTTTGAAAGTGTGAGTGTTGATCCAGAACCCAGAGCCCCCTCATGTAGCAATGTAGCATCAACCAACTATGCATTAGGTTCTAAAATAGATTCTGTATTAGAAGGTCGCACTCAAAAATATTACTTTATTTATTTCGTATTTTGATAACAAAATAACTAATTTTCCAAACACATTTGTTTTTGGAATTTAATTGTTTTTTAAAACGATATTAATCATAACATTCATAACTCATGTGAGTATTATGTTTATTTTTCCATTAATAATTAGTTTGATACTTGGGACCTGGGTACCTATATATGTTATTGGTGTAAATTATTAATTAATGAAAATGTTCATATTATATTTCAATTTTAAGCCGCTTATGAGGATCTGGATATGTCGCATACTCCACCCATATCTATGTGTTGTCTACTTGACAAAATACGTCATATTGATGAACAACTTAGCAAATTTGAAATTTGCGTTCAGTACAACCTATTTTGTGCTGTTAACCGTATATATAACTGAATATATGGTGATTAATTGGCTTTTGAAATATTATCAAATTTAAATACATAGGTGAGACCAATTTTTAAGCGAATATGACGATTTTTAAATTGCAATATTTTACTTACTCGTAACTTTCTTAAAAGTGTACACTTAGTTATGTAAACAGTAAATGTATCGTATATTGCAGAACATAAAGCAATAAACAAATTCTATATAACTGGTCAACATAGTGTGTCTGCTGTCTGTGATATAGCTATATTTAGTTTACCCAATGCGCAAGCCGTCCAACACCCAAGCCCTTGAAAACCAATGGTTCATATTATAATATCATAGAATATAGACTGACTATAAAGTATAAGTATAGATAATAATAGAAAATTAGGTAAATAAAAATAGCTTCTTTTATTGCTAGCCATTTGACAAAAATGTAATATCCATATTTTGATGTTTTTATACAGTACTACAGTAGTACAATAAATTATTATTAACGAATTCGAATAAGTTATAAATGGATTAAACAGCCATTATTTACAGAAAATACAATGGGAGTTTACATGTCTACTACTCTACTAACATAGAATATCAGTTAATTGAGCTTACTTGTGGTCCCAAACCCAAGCAAATGTTTATTGCAACTTCTTTGGAAATGTTTTGGGCACACTTATATCTTATGCAAAAGTATTGTAATTACACAAAACTAGCAACTAAAGCATAAATTATATAGGTATGTACAACAAATTGTATCGCATTTCAAATTGATCGCAATTATTGTTGTATATTTATGTACTGTATTTATTTAATAATATGTAAAAGTAGCAAAGTAAAATTAATAGGTAATTTATTTATATGTTCGTATTTTTTTCCCACTTCGCCTATAAGATTCAATTGGTAATAAGACTCACTTGTAGTGTTGGTTCCAATATGTGAGTGATATAAGCGGCGTTTACTGTACTTAAAAGATGCCGATCTAGGAGTCTTTTTTTTAGAAGACATTTTTTCAGAAAAAATACAATTATAATATTTTAGTACATATATGGATGATATAATAATCAATAGATTCTACAGAATATAGATTTGATAAGTAACAGTATTAACATTGTTATTTATATTTTAAATTAATGGGTTTTGAGGTGTATACACTATTTATTATACAAATCAATGCATAATACATAACATTATCAAAGGGATGGAAGCTCCTTAGCCCCCGCCCCTTTAGATCTGCGCTGAGTGGTATCAGTATTAACTGTTAAGTGTACCTACCTGTTTTCTAATAATTATAATTGTCTTTTAATAATAGCTCACTATAATATAAAGGTTCGAAAAGGGGGCCTAGGTACAATACTTTCAAACAATTTTAAAATTGTACATATTTTTAATAGTCTATAATTCTATATCTATAATGAATAAGTAGAAATTTAAAAAAACTTGAATTTGAGGCCATTTTATGAACAAAACTGCGTGATCTGATATAGAGAATTAAAACAATTATGTGTTAAACTTCAAACAGTTTAAACTTGAACAACACCTAGATCTTTAAACCAACACCTTCAGAATGGACAAAGATCAATTTGATAATAAAATATAAATAAAGTATTATTGTTATACATACTTTTAAAAATTCATTTTCCAAAAGGCAAAAACTATACAAACTTAAGAAAAAGTATACCTGCAGATATTAAGATCTACGTGTCTACATTATTTTCTAATAATATAATAATATAGGTATGACTGTAGATACTACATTATTACCATAGATAATAATTAATTAAATTATGCTTTTTATAAATAACCTCGAATAAAGTTTATTTATGATTAATATTAAGGTATAATAGGTATAGGAGGTATAGTGATAATATATATACACATAAACTGATTGGCATTATAACAAATTGATCGATTTTGCGAAGAATAAAAATTACCGATAGTTGGGTAACTCACAGCCGAAACCTACTGTTTAGTATATTATTAGTATTCAGCAGAGAGACTTGCCGAATTTTTAAAATTGTAATATTAATGTTACAATGTTAGGATTTTATTTTAACGAAAACCTATCCATGAACTTATCTATTTCGTTCACAGACGGTTGAATCATTTTTCAATATTATATTTGGAAATTGAACTAACAACAACAAACAACACTATTGTGTTAACAAACGATTTTCCATGCAATAATAGATGCAATGATGAATGATAACATTAATCATTAATGTATTTAATTCCATTATGATTTAAATGAAAACACTTCAGAAAGTCCTAATCAAAATCAAATCGAATGTCTTACCTAAGTCTAAGTGCACACATAATGATAGTGGTTGTTGTTTTAAAAATAGGAGGTTCTAGTTTCTACCACCTTCTTGAACAGGACCATCAAGGACCTACAAGAAGCGCTCTAGCCCACACGAAGAAGGCTGGTGTGCTTATACATTGTAGACAGACATGTATTGTCGCGGCTTCTTTAAAATACGCGGCCACCAGGACCAGATCCAATACGTCAAAATATAATGTAATATTATAATTATATTATAATTTATTATATAAATGTCGTTTATATTTAATATGCGCGTTGTCTATTATTTATTATAAAATAACAATTATATTTATTATAATAATGATAAATAATACTACTTGGTAGAACATATTCGAACACGAATAAAACTGCAATGCAAATATGCAATGACGTATACCCAATAATAATAACAATAATAATAATAATAATGAAAAAAAAATAATAACAATAGAATAATAATATATTATTATTATTTAGCGTGAGGCCCATGTTGCACAGACGAACGCCGAAACGCACCACATGTCCACATAAAACGGCGTGATGAAGTAGTACGGTTGCGGAGGGGGTAGCTGTTGTCTGGGACGCGCGCACACAGGCTCAATTCGTGAATATAATAAATAATAAATTGTCCTTGGTCCGGTCGGGCACCCGGTGGCGGCGTCGTCCATGACCGAGGTATAGAACTACAGAGTACATTATACGTCCGTGGATGCAACCCACCCGCCAACTTACTAGCCACTAGCCAGCTACTGTCCGAGGCGGGAAAATGGGCAAAATGGCGGGGCCTATAATAAAATAAAATAATAATATCATACAGAGCGATTCATCATTCACCAAAAATGTTCACCCCCATTTTTACTTTTAAAAAACAATTTATATGTATGCTTAAGACTTATGACATATATTTTCAAGTACTCAGATTTTTTTACATCAATTTAGGAGTATTCTGCGTGGCAATAATGTTTATTATTTTAGTGAGAATCACCATTTTTCTGTAAATTGTTAATCAAATGAATTTTTTGAAAATTTTGAAGTACCTACCTATATATCTTAGTCGAAACTTGAACAAGTTCACGCTATTGATTTGCCTAAATTAGTGAACTATAAGAATAATTGGTTCATGTTAATGGGTTTGAATGATTCCTTGGGATCTATAATGATTTGAACATTTTAGGAATTAATATTTTTCTAGCAGAATAATGTGTTACTTCAGATTTTCTAGATACAGTAATATATCTATTTTATATTTTTTTTAAACAATTTTTGAGGACTTTTATCCTCTGCAACTGGTGTACACACTAATAACTCAGAAACCGCTCGTTTGCAATTTTATTTAGAAGTATCAAAATTTTCAAAACAGTCATCTATGCACTGAACTCTCTATGTATAGAGTTCAGTACATCTACGTAAGACCTTTCGAGAAGATATACACTAATAAGGGGGGTTGGTTCTCATTTGAAAAGTAAATTTATATTTCCATCACAAGACACTCCTCCTCAAGCGGTGTGAAAAACCTAAGTCATCAAAAATATGGCACTTAATACTTAAAAATTCCACGATTCAGAATTTGAATAAATTCATTGTCATAGGAAAAACGGGGGTGAGCATGCTTGGCGAATCACCCTGTATACGTACACAAGTTAATACTTAATAGTGTAAACTCGAGAATAAACTCAAGTGGAGTACGGCTTAGAAAGACCGTTGACGTGCGCGCGCGGTCGCGCAGTGTCACCGCCGAGCGGTTTACCGTTTGCGCGTCGGCCGTGGCGACACTGCACCCCGCCGCCGACAACGACGGCGGCGGCGGCGGCGGGATAACTGCCATTCACAAACCGCCGCCTTGCGTACCTTATTGTGTATACGCTTTTCCCTGGTCCGTCTCAACTCTCAGGTCGTCCATTCCCCATCTCGTCGCCGGTTGTTTGTTTTGCTCCAAATAATTGTATTAATTTTTGTACGTCTTTGACGCACTGAAGCCGCCGCTGCTGCTGTCTCCAGGTACCGTATGGAATAACGATTATTAACAGTTCTTAATTAAATTAAATATTATGTTTTACGGGGGGTTTTTTTTTTGTTTACACCAAATTGCCGCGGCTCTGTTTTCTGTTTCCAGTTACTCTCTCGTCGATCCAATCTCGTGTTTTTCGTTGTGGTCTTTTTTTTACCCAATGATATGCCCAGGAAAATTATTTTAAACTGCGTAAATTCGTGCGTAGGTATTTCGCTGTTATTATTTTACGGCTGCCGCGGCAATAGACGTCACTCGAAGTGCGCGCCACCGCCGCCGGTAATTGCGCGCGCACTTTAATTTTACAATTATTAATTTGGACGGCGCCCGATGTGATACCGTTTTCGCGGTTTCCCTGTCGGCTGTCGCGCTGATAAATAGAAATAATACCGCCGATTCGGGCGGCGGCTGTTCTTATTTATCATTATTGTTATTATTATTCCTTGGCGTGTCGCAATTTTCCTTTGTTTCTCTACCCGCCGCATAGCTATCAAAATGGCCGTGCGTTCTTTTAACTTTACTCTCCTCCGTTATTTTTATTATTATTATTGTTTATGCCTCGATCGCAATTGGGAGGGGGGGGGGTTGTTCATTAATTGGATCTATCCTCGAACCTGTCCGCTTCATCTGTACGGCGAGCGTTCGTCGCGATCCAGTCGGGACAGCGGTGGCGGCACTTAAAATTTAACGGCCGCCGTCGCTGTCGAGCTACCAGATTTCTGGAGGGAACCCGCGCCCCGTAAACGTTTATTAGTACAATATGTCCGTGTGACTACGTGTGCGTATTGATTTTTTGGGGGCGGGATGTCGAAATTTATTTAAACTTACCTGCCTCGTCCGCCACATTAGGAGATGGCGAATTAGTTTTTTTCCCCCCTTGGAGATTTATTTTTGACGATGGGTCCGTTGCCGTTTCAGATTTTTTTTCTTTTACTTTCATCACCCATTTTTTTTTAGCTTATTTTGATTTTTTAAAATAACAATTATGTTTGTTTGTAGGCAACTATAGTTTGTATCGAGATCTAGTCTCGAAACGTCATAGTAATATTTATGAGTTTATAGTATATATCAGTTAACAATTAAATAAATATAAATATAATAATATGATTAACTGTGCACGTGTTGAGAGTACCTATAAAATGTAATTAATAAATAGGTAAACACCATATAATATTGTGGATTTTACGAGCTTAAAATAAACATGTCGAAAACAAAATATATACATTTCATCATTAGGAGGTACGTCTCATTCTAAAAATATTAATGCACTTCGGTTGTTTCTTTTATTTCATTAAATTGTTTACAACCTATACAGTAGGTTAGTATAATGCTAATTCGATAGTTTATGATTAGTGACATGAGATTATCAGTTATGGGCAAGCACTCAGCAGTGTCACCCGACCGTTTTCGCTTATAAAAAAAATATATTTTCAAGGGGGAAAAGACATTATTACCCCCCACCCCTCTGTAGTAAGCAGTGTGGATGAATGACCAAGTGTGCGATATAACGATTCTTACGTGTTTCACATATCCGTGGATGGTGGGGTGAGAAGAGAATCTCAAATGTGTGGAATCGAAAAAACCTTATGTGCTCCTCCCTCGCCGTTGATGTGGGGGTGAATGTATACGCCGAGTAAGGGTCGAAAAATTTCACAACGCGACCCTCTGCTGGCTCTATTCGTTGGTGTTTTCCTCTCTCGACGGCTTGTAAGTCGTAGTAGTTGTTTTTATTACGTTTGATATAAATTATTTTCCGATTCCATCCAATCACATTTTATTGAGTATCGATCGAGGCACAGGGAGATTCATCAGAATTAAATGTGTTGGAACACAAGTAATATAATAATGTAATATAGTAATGCAATAATTATATAATATTGTTATTTTAGATGAACCCTTCTTGTTGTGTTGTCCTATATTTGTATAATTCATTTTAACGAAACGTCGCGGTCGTCTTTTGATCGAACTTGGCGATATTTTACTTTGTTTCCGTTTCTGGGTTATCACTTACACGCAGCGTTCGTAGTCATTCGGTTCAATCGGTTTAATAAAAAAAAAATGTTAATAATGACAAAGTCTATTGATTTTTTAATTCGATGGAGCTTAATTGATCGACGCGACGCGTACGTACAGTATTGTATTCATCGATTTCTAGAAATTAGCATCGGGAAACAATTTTTTTGTTTTCTTAGATATTTGATTTATTTTTATTTTTCCGATAAATTAATGTAAAGTAATATATAATGGTACTGCGTTTTTAATAACCCGCTTAAAATTATTAGTTTAGTTTTATTGTGGTCATAAAACAATGTAGTCTGTAGATGTTTAGTCCACACGTACCTACATGTATGTATATTAAATTGGCGGCTTTATTGATTTATTCCTCGGCGTTCCTAGGCCTTTACCAACGGACAAGTACATAATATAAATAGTAATTAGTAGCTGCTCCCCGCTAGATGCAATGAACCCGGCAGGCTAACCTCGAGTCTTGACTATAGGTTTATGTCGTTACTCGTTTATAATGGTAGGTGGGTGATCTGATGGTGTCAAGGACTTCGCTCCGAAAAATCGGGTATTGTATAAACTACACAGCTTAAAGATTTATACAACTCCCATCTGTTTTTTTTTTTTGTTAATAATGTTATAACAATTTATTGTTGGAGATCGAATAAATCCCAATTCATTTTTTTTAATACACTTTTTTAGTAATTTACTTTGCCTATCTACCTTTTTATATTTATGATTTATTTAATATAAACGTAAAATTTGAAATAAAATAAGAAAAAAAAGTATTTACTTATACACATTGCCTACCTTAAAGATTAAGCATGAGCATTTTTAAGTTTTAGTATTTTGCTTGCTAGATTTACATAAAATGAATACATAGTAAAGAACCAATGTAGCTACTCACTAACATAGAAACTAATCGTACCTTTAAGTTTGATAACTGTTCAGTTCACTATATTATAGAGTAAAATTCAAAATTAGTTCTGCTGAACACAATTTACCATGTTTGTAACTCTTATAACATAATATGGGTTTATCATCCTAATTTATATCAATCTTGTAAGCTCTACTCAATTTCAATTTTGATAGTCTATTAAATATTATCTCTGTTGACAACTTTTACAATAACAGATACCTAATTTTAATTTGTTTTCTTAAACTGCTCTTTCCTCCTATTTATTATTCAATGATGTGTTAATTATATTTTTTTCAGAATATTGACTACATTTCCTGTATTCAAAAAATAAGCATTATGTCTGACGATGGAGTTGTTGCAGAGAAGAGGAATCGTGGAAGAGCTCCAAAGCTGAATGACGTATGTTCTGTTAAGACTTATATAATCTGTACTTGTATTAGACAATCATTAACTAAATATATTGTAAATTTGTAGGTAAACGACAAAGACTCCAAAGAAACTAAAAAACGCGGCAGACCAGCAAGCAAAGTACCAGCTAAAGCTGATAAGAAAATTGAAAAAGAAGGCGAAAATGGTGAGCCAGCTGCCAAAAGAGGTCGCGGAAGGCCAAAGAAAGGTCAAACGAAGGCTAAAGTAAGTTATAAACAAATTTTATAATATGTGCTAATCATTTAAATATTTAATAATACATTTATTAATATTACAGGCTCCATCATCGGGAAGAGGCCGAGGCAGACCACCATCAAAAAAGGTAGAGAAGGAGGAATCTGCAGAAGATAATGACGAAGAAGAAGAAGAAGAAGTAGAGGATGAAGATTAAATTCAAATTAATTGTATCTCATACCATATACTTCGCCACTAATTTTACATTTATTTATTAAGGATCAAGAATAATTTTAATTTTTAATTTATTGATTTCGGAACAATTTATATAGGCTTAGAATAGGTTTATAATTATTTTGTTCTATTTCGTAATGTGAAAAGAATTGACAATTTATAAATATTGTTTTTCAAAATGAAAAATTTTAAGAAAAAGAAATTGTAAAGCATTTATATTATGTCAACCGTACAATTGTTAATCCAATTTTTCATTTGTCATGTATATGATTTATTTTATTTTAATATTATGTATAAATAGTAGCCTACCCTACAATTATTGAATGTAATTTCGATTACTTTTTATACATATATTTATTTATTTTTTTTTTATCATTTTCCAATTGTCTAATCTCTGCCATTATATTTATACTATAAAAACAAACAAACAGTCTTAATATTTTTTGGTGCATACATTCGGAGTTACTCTTTCGTTACATTAACCAACAGACTTATGTATTACAGAAACACATATTTTTAAAAAAAATCTTTCATGTCTAATAGATTAACTGTATTGATTTGTACTTATTTACTTGCATATAAATTTGAAAATGACTACTGTACCTGAAAATATTGTGCAAATAATAAAATAATTTCAGAATTATAATTGATTCAACTAATGAAAATTTCTGTGAATTTTAGTTATAATAAACAAAAAATGACATTTTGTTAAAATAAAAAGTTCATTGTACTTTCTCTTAAGTATACTGTATATTTACCTAATAATTATGTCTGTTCAGAATCAAGCTTACTAACTACATGATTAGGGTGAATTTAGTATTATTCATTAGAATATTAATTATTTTTGGGATGATTTTTATGTTATAACATGACTTAACAGTAATGATATACGCTTAAATTAAAGCTTAGAGTATTCAAAACTGAATTGTTTAACAGAAGCTCATAGAAACATAAAATACAATAGTTTAAGAAATACATAATGTAAAAAAATAGGGATGTAGTTACATAATATTAGAACTATTAAACATAAATGTATTGAAAACCATTCACAGGCTACCTTAAAATGTATAAGTCATTGTGGATGTTTAGTGTATCATATAAAATATTCAAAGATTCAATTATTCGGTAAAGGCTAAAAAGGCCATCCTGTCATTCACTTTTCTTCCATACATAATAATTTGAAAAACCATTTGCTGTAGCCAGTTGGAGGGAGCAAGATCTGATATGACAAAAAAAAGTTTTCAAATTAATTTGTCAAAACTATTACTTTGGTGGTCTTAATTAAATATCTTTTAAAAAAACATATAAAACCTTGCAATTTTGGTATTAATTTGGTGCTCATAACTCATAGATTCAACTCATTATTATTAAATTATTTCCATTTCTTAGGCTTAGGTAGCTTAATATTTATGATGGATATTTTACTTTTAGATTCTGAAACAATTGATTTTCAACGATGAGTTCTTATGTTTATTTTATGTGTTTCTATAGACATTTTTTGTTGTTGAAAAAATCGATTCGATAATTAAATTTGAGGGTATCTGGTTAATGTTTGCAAATTGGTTAAGTGGTAAACGCTTTGATTTAGGTTGTAGGTACATCAAGTGACTATACTCAAGACACTAAGACAGTAACTGTAATGGTGTAATGGAAGTGCTAAATTTGAATTCAATAATCATTGAGGTATACGAAAAACGATTTTGAGCGAAGACTGTCAGCAATTCAGCATATAATATTACTGAGTAAACTCCTAAACTGTATGTTATTGTGATAGAAGAAATTTATTTTACTATTAGCCATTAGTACATACTACAGTAGGTATTTAATTTTTGCAGAAAAAACGTCATTGTCAAACTTAAGACGCTCATAGATAAAACAATAAAATTATTGTGGATTAGTGGATTTACGCTCAACTTTTTTTTTAATTTCCACTCACAACAACTTACGACTTTACGAGGAATGTTGTATTATGTTTTAAAGTTATTGACCGAGCCAAAAAATGTGTGTTGACAATAATTAAAAATAAACTGATACAACTTGACTCCTAAAAAAGATGAAAAGAAGTGGTGGCGTGGTGCATAGAAATTGCAAATATGAATATTCAGTGAGAATACAGAGTTATAAAAGAACATAAAATTGATTTTTTCAAAAACTGGTTTTGCGTAAGATTCTGAGTTTTTGCTGACACTTTTTTAAACAATTGGAAGTTTTTTACTTTTGACCCTTCCCTCCAAAGTACCAAATAATTTTACTTTTCAACGGGAAAGATGCAGTTGAAGAAAATCAAAACATTTTTAGTGTCCCAAGAAGGTTCGTTTCGCTCAGAATTAAAATATAAAATGTTAAAAAAATGCCAACGGCACGTAGTGTTCCCAAGCGGTCACCCATCCAAGTACTAACTACGCCCGACGTTGCTTAACTTCAGTGATCGGACGAGAACTGGTGTATTCAACGTGGTATGGTCGTTGGCGAAAGACAGGTGGAAAATAATAATATTTAAATAGAAAAACAATAGAATGTTTTCATGTTTTCATGTGTAATTTTTAGTAAACTTGCAGTAATGGCCTAGAATTAAATACAAATTTGCAAAAAAAAATTTTCTATCAAAAATCGGTCAAATTCACTCATTAAAAGTTAGGTATAAACAATAGTTTTTCTCATAGAATGAAATATGAATATATGATTGACCCATGTTAATCCCCAAAAATTCCAAAATTGACAAATATTAGCCTGCGGGCCAGTGGCGTGCTCAGCTTTTTCGTATGGAGGGGGGAGGATGAACTAACTACCTACACACTACTATTTTTTTCTGAGTAAACCGAAACTATCGAAGAACTATAAATTACGCATAAAAAAAAGTTCATGGGGGGGATATGACACCCTCATCCCCCCCCCCGTGAGCACGCCCCTGCTGCGGGCGCAAATGCATTTGAAGAATTAAAAAAGTACATAGTTTTAACGGACTCCATGAGCACTTTATTTTTACTTTAGCCTTAGTAATATCAATTATGTTAAAATTAATGAAATAATCAACTTGACTAATACATATTTTCCAATAACATCATCTTTTCATGGATTCATGGACACTGAGGAATAACTGGTAATGAAAGAGTGGACATACTTGCCAAGGAAAAAGCCAATAACCCAAATCAACGAACCCTATGGAATATAAAATCTAACAAAGATAAAAAAGTGATCTACAACCAAATTAAAAATAAATGGCAAAACTAAATTAACCGAAATGAAAAGAACAACAGAAAAATGGAATAACCCAATGTGGCAATGTCTCTCAAAAGAAGAGACAAAGTTGCTTTAAATCGCCTCAGAATAGGTCATACACATCACACACATGGCCAAATGGAAAAAAGTCGCCAAAAACATGTCTCACATGCGGATATTCAACTTCGATCAAACGTAGCATCGCCGAATGTAGAAACACGAAAGAGGTCCAACAAAAACACAATATATCTGAACACCATCACGAAGCACTGTGCTCCGACGAAGAATACATCAAAAATATAATTTTATTTATGAAAGACTTTAAATTTTACAATTTAATTTAAATTATTTTCGACCATATTATGTAAAACAAGCCAATGGTCACATTGTCGAGGCTTTTTCTTTAATATTAAAAAAAAACATTTAAGACTGCAGTTTACAATCTCTAAATGCCTAAACCAAAAATGCTATTCAAATTAATTAGTTTACTTAACAATGATTATTTAGAAGACACTAGCTAGTAGGTGGTTATCAAAGTTCAAAAAAACGTTAGCAAAAAAATCAACTAGAATTAAATTTAAAAAATAAAAATGGGAAGGGGTGCATGGACGCGCACAGGCAAATGCATTTTAAGAATAAAAAAATTTTTCTTTTAAGTGCATAGGGAACAAATACAGATTTACAAACTGTAAAGACTGCAGTTTACAATCTAGATTTTCTTAAGCCCGTAACATTCTTTACAATAATTAGGTTATACTTGATTGGTTAATTAGAGGTGCCCTATCCAAAGCTGGTCATTGCTTAAAAGAATGTTTAAAAAAAAATTAATTTGAGTAAAATTAAAGAAAAAAAAAAGCGGGTAAGTGAATGTCGCTCTGCTGTACAGTAGGTTACAAGTGGGTCACTGTATAATGGATGGAATTAAATTTGAATTCAATGATACAATATCATTGTATAAGAAACAACGATTCTGAGTGGAGACGGTATGTCAGTCTTGGTTTAAGACATATTAATACCAATATATCTGAGTCAAAATTCGAATTTTAAATGCTTATAAAAAAAAATTGTGCTTATGTATTTTAAATATTTTACAATTGCTATTATAAAAATATATCAGGAGCCTTATTGTATTAAATTTTCAAGCTTTTTCGCCCAACAAATAAAATTTTATTGGTATTTATAGAAAAAAAAACTAAGAAAATTGACAATTGACAATGTCCGTAAACATTTCAAAAAGAGTCAAATTATTTTCAAAATTATATCGTGTTTAGAAAATGCTAATATCAACATTCAGTGAAATTTTCAAGTATCTACGGCCATTTGTTTTAGAGTTACACCAAAAACCAAAATCGATTTTATTAAAAATTCCCGTTTTTCACGTCGCTTTTGAAAACTACTGGGAAATTTTTACTTTTGACCCCCCCAAAGTACCATTCACTTTCCAATCAGAAAAGTTGCTGTTGAAGAAAATCGAAGCAGTTTTACTGTCCTAAAAGGTGATGACAGAACACAAAAAAAAAAATAAAAAAAAATACACATCATTGTAAAATCAATACATTCATCGTTCCACCCAGAATCTAAAATTGGGGTCCCCACCTCACGTGGGCGCTTACAATCATTCATGTTTTAAAAATAAAAATAAAACATTTAATGGGCTACAACCACAGAATAGATTAAATTAATCTATTCTGTGCTACAACTATATAGAGACTGCAATCTACAATCTTTAGATACATTAACCTGAAAATCTAGTAGTTATTTGATTAACAAATGATTAATCAAATATCTTATTGATGTAAAAAAATGAATCATAATTATATTAATGAAAAAAGTAAAAATCAGAGTTCTATCAACTTAGCTTCACTATAATAAAATAATGTATAAAATTAAACTTATTATTTATGCAAAAAATTTAATTGAGAGAGGTCCACGGGCTCTTTTACGTGGGAGCTTTTTTGACGGAAACAATATAATGTGTACTCTTTATACCTTCCGAAAGTAATATTTCTTCACTAGTCACGACGAGTTATTTATTTACTAGAACTCAGCTCATTTTTATTTTATAAATTGTTTATACTATTAGGTATTGATCAGTAGGTCCAAGGTATGTGTTTATTTTATTTCAATAATTTATAAATAATAATATACCAATCAATAAGATATTTATTTTTGAAATATTGTGTTTTGGAAAATTAATAATCATTACAATAAATTAAAGTTAGATATGTAATGTACCTACATAATATATGTAAAAAACAAATAGATATAATAATTTTTTGTTGATTTGAATCATTTTAAAATGTTTTCAGTTAATATTTATCCTAATTTTATTTTTAACTCAGTTAAGTTAAAAATTATATGGGAACTTACAATTACCTTTTTTTTTATATACCTAAATACAAAAATTGAAAGAGGACGTGGTTGACCGCAAGCAAAACGCACTTCAGATTCTGAAGTTCAGAGAACAAAAATTTTTTTTAAAAAAACAATGTAGGAAAAACTTTGTTACTGATGCAGTCTAGGTAGGTACAACCACAGAACAACCTCCAGATTCTTAAACTAAAAACAATTTTCAAAATAGTTACTAATTAGGTTATTAACTAATGGTTGAACAATTATCGCTGAAAAAAACATGATTAAAGATTAAAACTAGTATCTTGAACACTAAAATTAAATTAATCAAAAAAAAAAAAAAATTTGAACTGGAGCACGGTACCCGCAAGCAAATGCATTTTAAGAATCAAAAAAAAAATATACATATGGAAATGGAACACACTCTATAGACTGCAGTTTACAATCTTCAAATACTTAAACTGAAAATGCTATATTAAATTATATAAAAAATGATTGTAAACGAAAAACGATACTGGGCGAAGAAGATCTGTCAGTCTATAATACTACTTAGTAATTTAGAATATTTGATGATATTATTGTGATTGAAGTAATTTATTTTACCAGTAAGTTATTAGTACTACGTAGTAGATTAAATTCATTTTTGCCAAAAAAAGTACATTTGAAAAGTCATTGTGTGTTTAAAATATAATAATATAGGTTAATAACTTTAAAAGTTTCAAGTACCCACGAATAATATTTTTAATTTACAACAAATTGTTCATAAATTGTTATTCTTAGTTATTTAATATGTAACTCTTTTGGTATAACTATGATATAATGTAATGTAAATATATGATACAACAATAAAATATGTATAACACTACATTAATAACAGTGTCCTATAACTTCTAACGTTGGTTTTTAAAAAATTTACCAGTTATAAATTAAAATTGTGTCTTATGAGTAATCAGTTATAACGGGTGTATCTAAATTAAGCCGTAATTCATATCTATTTCAAGTACTTACCAATAGGTTATAAATTATAATTATAAAATTGTCCTACGATCGGGGACCGGAAAAAGGAAGACAATTATTTGTAACTCGTATTTTATGAATTTTGCTCTCAGAAATAAAATATTTAAATAAGTGTCTACTACACGTGTTGGGTAGCATTTTTTTCGTGATATTAAATATTTATTCAAAGTATTAAAAGTAAACTTAACCCCGAAAAAAATATGAAAACAAACTTAATTACATTAAACATCGACGCTTTTGGGCTTCGGCGGAATCCCCGATATTGTGGGTCACTGTGGAATATATCAGATACCTACAGCTGAATTTAAGTCTGAAAATATTCTGATTTATTATGAAGAAAAAACCGTACGGATCGCAGTATGTTTCTTGTTCATGTCTGCTTTGCTAACTGAAATTTTAGAATCTTTAATCCATATTGTTTTTGTAACTACATTGACAATCGCGGCGGATTGTATTATATATTTATGTTTCGTCAATATGATAAAACCTAAGTTTGGTTTTATCTACCAAAGATACATAAAATAATACAAATTCTTATATCAAAGAGGTCCGTGTTAATATATTAAGTAGGCACCTATTGTTTTAATTATTTAATTTGATTATTGATTAAGATGGCATTTAAATATTAGAAACACAAGCATATTTTTTAATGAGTTATTAAATGATTAATAAAATATAAGGTGACATATTATCTCCACTCAGAATCGTTTTTTTTCTATCTACAATGATTTAAAAGCTGAATTAATTTAAATCTGTTAAAGTGATTGAGCGATTTATTCAATAACGAGGTAAAGTCCACACCTATGTACTACACTGCTGAGCTACTTCCACGATTTACCAAATTGTACCTTGTAGGTAGATACATATTAAGCTTGCATTACTCAATAAGTATTATGTATGCTTTATCACTCTTGTATCTTAGAGTATAGAGTTTGATGTTTTAGACTTTAGCACTTAAGGTCATGATTTATATTGTTCATCACTCTATTATAAAGTAATTATTACAGTGTTACACAATTGCTTACTAAAATATTGACATTGATTTGTTCTTTTTTACTTACTGCATAGTGCATACTATTATACCAAAATATCCCCAACTTTTTTTTAGAAAAAGTTAGCCACATAAGACAATGCCCTGTGCATTATTTTATTGTTATTGTAGGTGAGTAATAATAATACCTATAGCTGAGGTAAAATATGATCAGCGTCATTGAACATAATCATGTATATCAAGCTCTGAGAAGCACCAATTGAAACAAATACAAACTTAAATATAAATTAAAGTAAACAGGCATAAGCAAATAACGGTGAATTTTAATCAACACAATACATATTTTTATAAAAACATTTAGCAGATTCAACTCCCTACAATAAGTGACTAATAAACTAATTCAGTCTGTTTTATATTTATTTAACTAACAACAATTTTTAATCAGACATGAATTGATGTTATGGAATTATTGTAACTTAGACTTATAATGTTAAGAGTATACATTTAAATTTCATAAAAAAAAAATCAATCTTGCAGTTATTGTTTGTTAAACTCATTAACAAACACGGTTGACAACATTTAGGACATGGTAAAAATTATTGGTACAAGACGTGTATTTTTTATCTGCAGTTAAATATTCAGGTCAATTATAGCTATGTAAAGACTGACCACAATTTCATTCAAATTAACAATGCATGTACACAATAAGTAGGCATAACACTTAAATATTATCAAAACTATAATATGCTAATGAAAAATAAAAATAAACAGTGAGAGCACGATGAGCAGGTGCTACCAAAAGCTATAAAATGATAAATATTCTTAAATATATAAATATATTGAGCATCAAGCTTGTGGTTGGCGTGTGTATGTGTGTTAACTTATTATTTATATAATTTTATACAGTTAAGTAGATTTTAAAAAAATGCCAACAATAACAACAACAACAACATCAACAATACCACATTAAAAGTTACAAATTCTATAGACACAAATACTCTCTTACATCAGCATTGCCTGATCATAGTTTGAACAGACTATCCCAACCTTAATGGGATATGGTTGTAATTTTAGAGTGACACGGTGATTGTCATTAGATTTGAAAATAGGATTGTGAAGGATGGAAACGTGCAAAATTATACTTGTACCATGACCAGACAATGTACAACTTACAAATAACTAATATTAAAATTGTACGACACAAATGGTAGAAGCAAAAGATACATTTTCATCACAAGAATCATCCTTTTTTGCTTCTTATCTCTTTAGCCATGATGTTCAGTTCGACCGATCCATAGCTCTGAAAGTTATTACAATCAAAAAATTAATATACAATAAGAAATGGCTTAAATAATAATATTTTCACAATTAAGTAGAATCAAAGACGATACTGGATGCCAAAATAAACTCAATTCAAAACTACAAGCAAACAACTGTTTCACTGGATTACAATAAATTGCAAAATTTTAGCTACATCTAAATTATTATATAAAAGCTATTGTTAGATACATTTTAGATAAAATTATATGAATAATTCATCTTATTGTACACTGTTTATTTTAGACATAAAATATAAGGTAAAGTTAATTCTTATGGACCAAATATGAAAAAAATTTAATTAATATATTTCTTTAAAATTTATAGTTACCTATATAAATTATGAATGAATATAACAAACTGAAAATACATACAATTAAATTATATTAAAGCAAACAGTGTTTATTGTAATCAAATAGAAACATTTAAGAAATAACAAATACATAAAGACAAGTACATTGTAGCGAAATTGAACTATACTACTTACTATAGAGTTAGGCTATTACAGTGGTACTTCTAGAGAAGAAATAGAATAGGTATAGTTTACTATAATATTATCATCTAGATACTATAGGTGATTCTACTGAGAATAGATGACTAAAATGTGTATACATGAAATCAAAATCAATTATTTTGTTATTCGACACAGTACAATATCAAGCAATTGTTATTAATTTATTCTTTTGGAAAAAAGTTTAAAAAAACCTTTGAATCGGACTAAATCTCTCATGCCAGCTGTGGAAACTGCCCTCGTGTCTAAATGTTTGACCATGCTGCTAAAAGATATCCAATAAAGCATTATACACAACAGTAAAACAATTAAATGTTGAGAGAAAATGTATAAAATATTAGTAGGAAAGTAATGTATGTAGTAACTTGTAATCAAGAAACCTCTGAGCTCTGAATGACTTGTGTTCAATACAAAATGAATTCATTTACATTTACAGTTTACATAATATAGTAGTTTTGTTTTAAAACTGGAAGTGATTAAGTTCTAATATATTTCTGCTACATAATATAGATTATAGAAAATGTACATAATTCTAAACGCTACGGGTTATAATTAATAGTAAATTATCAGTATTGTTTGCATAAATGTAGCATTACTAATAATATACCAGCAACAGCTAATAAGGAGTAAATAATATTATATACATACAATCCTTAACACAGTAAAGAAGTATGTCATTCTGTATTTAAACGTTTATAAAATATTTGACATTAAATTCATACAGAACAAATAATCAGTAACAATTATTTTATATGACTATTAATAATTTATAAAACTTAAGGTTGTTCAAACATTTCAATCATATACAAGATCAGAAAACATAGTTGTTGCAGTTTATTTAATACTATTCATAAAAAAATACTTAAGTATATATTAATAATAATTTTTTAATGGAACGATACATTTAGGTTGTATTTAATTCTATTAAAAATTAAAAATATTAATATCCAAAATCACTTACACGAATGGTCTGAGTTCCACCTTCGTGTTGTAACAGATCTGAATCCCAGTCTTCCTCTTCGTTAGCATCAAACGAATAAAAAGGTATCAATGAATGCCGCAGCCTGTCGAGTCTTCTCTTTCTTCTAATTACAATTATTACCTAAAAACACCACAGTCATGTAATTGAAACAAATAGGCTAGGGGAAGAGAGTATTATTGTGCACTTACACCAACTAGCATCAAACAAGCAACAATAACAATGATCACAACAGTGAGTGGACTGAACTGGACAGGTGGATGTGGAACTGCCACAGACTTGACTGGCGCTAGTGCAGTGGAGGCGGTATCGTTGGTGAGATTAGTAACGGAAACGTTTATCATCATCTTCAGAAAAAACAGTAGTTCAAAATTATAACAATTTTACATAATACATAATACAAACATTACCGTAAATGGTTGAAGATGAGGGTGGTCTTTTACATTGGCAATCTGTGGGGTAAGACTTCATGCGATGGCATTTCACCACAGACACAGCTGGATGAATAGACCAAGACGATGAATTTGATCTCCTCAGATTCGTCTGCACATCAAATAATTGAACAAAACCAGACGTTAACTCCGGGACGTCAACACCATCGTCATCGTGCCGAATAGCGAACAGAGAACAGTGTTTGTTAAAGACAACTAACTATTGTAGTTATATGGCGAGCATAAATGCATACTAACAAACAATAACACACCCACGCGCAAGCGCACGGGTAACTAAGTCGTAATAAATCAGAATTAGATCAAAATCATATAGTTTTAACGATTATAAATGTATTATTCTAACGCGGAGATAAATTTCAGTCCAAAATCCGTGCGACCGTGCAGCCGCAGTTGGTGATAATAATTAATAACAGACAACGGTAAAATAATATTTTTTGACAAGCGAATTCCCTTATCACGCTCAACGACTCGCTAGTCGCTATCAGCTCGAACTCTTCGAACCGCGGTTTGGTAGATATAACTATAATCGTGGCTTCGGAAATTCGAAAGTTCGACCAGCATTCAGTGATTACGACTTTGGTGTAAGTCACTTTTCTATGCTCTTGTGAACCTATTGAACACTGAACAGTGAAGACTAGAATATTTTATTTCTATATTCTTGTCTTCATGGTGAACCTCTAGCCTGGCCTTGGCAGTCTGGCCGATCTCATAATTTCAAACAATAAAACGCGGTTATTGAAAAAAAAAAAATTAAATAATAATTAATATTTTTGCTTTAGGATTAATCTGCATACATATATGTATATAAATATCTATCTATATATAGGTATATCTATATATATCTACATATATATATATGTGTATTTAAATTATTGTAAATACAGACTACAGTTATATATAGTTTCAACTTCCAATTGCACAATATTTGTATTATAGGTAATCACAGATATAAATATCTACATAATATACGTACTTAAATAGATCATGGATGGAATATAATCATAGGCATTGGATAATAGACACATCCACTGCAGTGGTGAATGGTGATCAAGAGCGCCGAAGAAAGTGCTTTGGAGCTATAGCACCATCAACAGTCAACCTCCTTAAACCGTAATCCTTAATTTTTTTCGGTAAGAAAATATATTATTTAGGTACCTACTATTATTTACTACTCATTTTTGTGTTTAATAAAAGTGTAGAATAATAAAAATCGTAGCACTGTACACCCCATAGACCTTTTAAGACCTCTTAATAGGTCTATGGTACACCCCGTATAAAATTCTCCTAGGTCCGCCGCTGGACATGCTCATAAATACATTATTATTATAATATTATTGCTATATTGCATTTAATTTACACGTAGGAAAATAGTTTAGTTTATTACCTACTATATATCAGTTTATAATGTTCCAAGAGGTCAGTGGCGTAGCCAGGATTTTTTTTCGGGGGGGGGGCTGATCAATTTTGTACACAGCGGTGGTTTAGTTTTTGATCGAATACCATAGACCATTAAAATAATTTTTAAATTTTATTAACATTTCAGGGGGACTGCAGCCTCCTCGGCCTCCCTCTGGCTACACCACTGCAAAAGGTGATGACAGGGATAAAAAAATATATCAATTGGAAAATGAATCCCATCATTCAATATTCTAAGTATTCATTAAAAATAAAGCAAAAAATGCCAACGGCACGTAGTGTTCCCAAGCGGTCACCCATCCAAGTACTAACTACGCCCGACGTTGCTTAACTTCAGTGATCGGACGAGAACTGGTGTATTCAACGTGGTGTGGTCGTTGGCGAAAGATAGGTGGAAAATAATATTAAAATATTTTATTAACAAGAGAATGTTATTCATGTTTCCATGTGTATAATTTTTAGTAAACTTACTACAGTAATGCTGTAGACCCATAGAAGTGTAGTGAATAATGAAATATCTAATGTCTACGAGTATATGCAATATGAATGTACCTATTAAGTATTAATAATTTATTTTTTACAACATTTGTATATTTTATTTAATCAACAACAACAACAACAACAATAATAAAATTACAATTTTCGATATGATACAATTTGTGTTGATACCTAATCTCTATAAGCGATGCTTGTGGTGAGATTAGGGAGTCTATAATTAATTAATAATTTTTCTTATTTCTATTTTACATTAATATCTATTTCTATGAAATAATATATTTTTAACACACATTTGTGCATTTATGCGTTTATACACTTATTAATTATATTAATTATAATTATAATTCAGCCTCGTCGTGAATTTGCATGTATAGTTTATTTATTTTATATTTAAATAGATTATTATTATTAATAGTCTTAATATTATTCGGTAACCTATTAAATAATTCAATTCCTCTATTTATGTAAAAAATTTTCATTAAAGTAGTATTACATTTAAGTAATTTGAGATTATTATTACATTCATATCTTGTATTATATACATTAAATATTTCATAGTCTTTTTTACTTGCATGTATTTTTATTGTTGATAATTTATTATATAATTTATTTATAGGTAATATTTTAAGTTTTTTAAATAAGGTTTCCGTATTATCAGTATCTAAATAATAATTTCTCATAATTATTCTAACTAAAATTCTATGTGTTATCATTAGTGGTTCTAATGCGTTTTTATAAGCTGAGCCCCATATTGTTATACCATATGTTATTATAGATTGTGCTAGTGCAAAATATATCATTCTTAGATTATTTATATCTAGAATATTTCTAAGCTCTTTAAAAATGTAGAAACATTTTCTTAATCGTATTATTATCATGTTTATATGTTTAGTCCATTTTATATGTTCATCAAAAATTACACCTAAATACTTCGCATCCGATGCTCTACTAATGTCAATACAATTTGAAAGGCATATTGCTTTATGCTTTTCTTTACAATTAGACTTGTGTAATTTTATTGATATGTGTTCCGGTTTATTAGTTTTAGATATACAGAAAGGAATAAAAACAGATTTACTTTTATTTAACATTAAACTATTATTAGCTAACCATTTATTTACAATTGACAGACCTATATTAGCTTTTGTTTCTACCTCATTCCAGTTATCACCTTCAAAAAACAATACCGTATCGTCTGCAAATGCAGATATACTACCATTTATATTTAATAGTAGTAGATCATTTATATATATTGAAAACAAAATAGGTCCTAGTACTGTCCCTTGAGGTATTCCATATTTAAGTCTACATGAATCACTTTCAAATCCATTAATTTTAACTGCCTGCAACCGGTTAGAGAGATATGATTTGAACCAACGCCAAAATGTATTATATCCTATTATTGATTTTAATTTATGCAATAGTAGTTCATGAGATATAGAATCGAAGGCTTTAGTAATATCTAAAAATATACCCAAACATCTCCTACCAGCATCTAAAGATTTATATATTAAATTAGAGAGATAAGTTATTGCTTCTTGACAACCTATATTTTCTTTGAAACCGAATTGTTTATTACTTAAGGCATTTTTGTTAATAATGAATCTATTTAATTGAATTTTAGCACACTTTTCGATTACCTTTGCTATTGCTGATATTAAGGAGATAGGCCGATAATTAGTTAATTCACATGTATCTCCTGATTTGTATAATGGAGTTATTATTGCTTTCTTGTATATTTTTGGAAATTCACCACTAGAGAAACTTAAATTAATTAAATAGGTTATTGGTTTTATTATATAGTTTGCTATTTTTATTAATAAGTTTGAAGATATATCATCAAAACCAGGTGAAGCACCTTGCCTTAAAGTTTTAATAATATTTATAATTTCTTCTTCACTGAAATATTTATAGTCTATTTTGCCATTATCTATATTATCATTGTTATCAATACATTGACTAATTAAGTTCGTTTTAACTGTCATTCCATTATCATAATTAATTTGTTTTGCTATATTTTCTCCTACAGTTATAAAATGATTATTGAATATATTTACACATTTGTTTATATCAGTATTAATATTTATTAATTCATTATTATAAGTAATTTGTGTAATATTTGTTTTATTTTTGATATCTCTATTTATTACTTCTCCAATTATATTCCATACTTTTTTAATATTATTAGAATTATTTTTTATTTTATTTCTATAGTATACGTTTTTTACGTACCTGATTAATGAACATAGTTTATTTTTATATTTTTTATAATAGTTTAAAAAATGAAAATCATTCGATCGTTTAAAAGTCATTTTTCCTAATTTATCCCTCACTCTTATTGAAGCAATTAGTCCCGATGTTATCCATGGTTTGATTTTTCGTTTATTTGAAGGAATAATACATTCTTTATGTTTTTTGGCTTTATTTATATGGTTATTTAATATTTTATGAAATTTATCAGCACAATTATTGATATTCGTTTCGTTGATAATAGGTTCCCAACTTTCTGAATCTAATAAAGAACAAAAGAATTTAATATTTAAATATGATTTAATATTGGATTTGTTGCCATCCTTCCTTACTTCATTTTTTTCTATTAACAAAGTACTATAATGATCTGTTATTAGTGATTTTAATAAAATAGGATTAATACTATCAATATATTTAGTTCTAATAAAAATATGGTCAATAGTTGAGCTGGTATTATTACAAACTCTAGTATAATCATTTATACAACTATAAAATCCCAATTTCGCCATCAAGTTTAAGTAATCTAATTTTAATTCATCTTTACTATCATCTGCTATATTAATATTGATATCTCCTATTATTATTATTTTATTATTTGTAATATTGTTAATCAATTCAATTAATTTAGTTTCAAAGTTTGTATAATTATTATTATGTCCTCTATATAAAGCAATTATTTCACGACGAGTCCCATTACAACAAATACTTAAATTTAAACAATTACAATTATCTATAATTATTTCATTAACTTTTTCTATCATATGACAATCTTTGACGTATAATACAATACCGCTGTTTTGATTAAAATTATTATTTTTTGTTACATAAGTATGAAATCCTTCAATATTTATATTAGAAGCACAATTGTTAAGCCAACATTCAGTTAATACAATACAATCAATAAATTGGATAATATTATTTAACATAATTGATAATTGAGAAAAATTTGCTAATTGATCTTATATTCAAGTGAAAAATAGTAAAGGTTATGATTATGAAATATACATTATGAAATATGTTACCTGTTATATTTATAAGTTATTGATTATAATTAGAGCTAAGATTTTGGTGATTTTTAAATTTTTTTCTCTAAGTGTTATACAATTCTAACCAAAAACTTAATTCGTTTCGTTATATAACAATTTAAAATATGTAATTTTTATTTTGCATTTTTTTGCATTTTTTGTGTTAAAGCATTTTATTGAATTTTTAAGGTTATTTTTACGTAATCTTACAAATATTACGTTCATTTTGTGTATTGAAACTAATTTTTGTTCATTTTAAGCTTTTTAATATGTGCTGTAAAGGTAATCCCAATTAATACCTAAAGGCAATTACCTACTCCAGTCAATTGACATTGAAAAAGTATATAATTAATTGTCGATTTATCCGATAAGATTAAATATCAAATGAACCCATAACTATTTAGGACATTTAGGTATACAAGCTTTAGTTGTAAATTCGACACGTACCTATGTAGTTCTACCGATCTTAACTGTACAAAATGCCAAAAATGAAGTCAACAGTAGGATGCTGTTTACGTAGTTTTGTGAGCGAGTTTGGTGCCGATATTTTTTCTACGGACGGTATGGTGCTTTGTTGTAAAGTTTGTAATGTTGCAGTTGCCTCTGAAAAGAAATTTACAATTCAACAACACATCAGTCGAGATAAGCATGCTCGTGGAATTCAACAAACCCGAACCCGTAATCACGCGATTGGGAACCTGGTTAAATGCTGTAAATTACATTTACAATTGTGAGAATTTTTCTTATGTAAAAAAAGTTTTGCTTGAAACAAATCATGATGATTCGACTATTATAAAAGAAGCAAAAGAACTTATGTCTAAATCAAGTTTAGAGGCTAATCTAATTTATATAAAATCTAATTTTGATTTCATTCCTTCAGTAGTAAAAAATCTGGAGGCATCTGGAATCTTATTATCAGAATCTATTAATAAAATAAAACAAATTGAGACTATATTGTCGCTTGCGCCTAATGTAATCGGAGAAACAATATCAAACAAACTGAAAAAGTTTTAAAAAATATATCTGCTGTTCTGGACAGTGGACGGTGAAAATACAAGTAGAGATGGTATTTCGGAAGACCTAACTTTAAATGATATGGTTCATTTCAAATATGCCCCTGTTCCTTCTGTGGACGTTGAACGAAGTTTTTCTTCATATAAAACATTTTATCGTCTCAGCTTCCTGTTTGAAGATCTTAAGAATCATCTAATTGTGCATTTGTCCAATGCAATAATATGTGTACAGGTGAAAATAAAATATGATATATTTTTCATTAAATTATTTTAATTTATGTTTTTATTGAGTTTTTAGAATAATTATATCAGGAAGCGGCTACATTCATAAGTCTATTATGTTCATAATTAATAATTAATAATAATATTTATTTTTAAAATAAATATTTTTTGCTCATCTAAGTACATTTTTTGGCCATTTTTTAAGTTAATTTTTAGAGTTTTTAAGTAATTTTTGAATTTTTTTTAGTGCATGTTTGTGTATTTTTTAGGTCATTAAAATCCTAGGTCTAGTAATTACCTATGTATGTATGTTATGTATAAATGCAATGTATTTGATGTAATTAGATAATTAGAATAATAATAATCAGTTACTACTTATCTACTATTTAAATGGAAATTCTTTTTGAACTAAACTTCACAAACAATATAAGAGTGTAATATAAGTATAATAAATTATAATAATAAGTAATAAACTTTAACCATTTGAGACTCAATAGTAGATGAGCTTCTTGAAATACTCTAGCCTCTATTAAATAAACATAAATAATGTACAGTTACCTACACTATTAGTTAATACTTATTACTTAGAAAGACTCAGAAGTAGCACTAAAAAGTTACTGTCAGGGCTGTAATATTACAGTCAGAAATAACACTTCAAAATGATATAATTTTGAATGAAAATGAAATTTTAATTTTTAAGTGAATTATGAACATTTAAAAATATTAATATTTTACATACTCATAAATCACTTAAAAATTAAAATATCGTAAAAACCCGATCGAGAAAACACAGGTAATGTTCTTACCATCAAGTTTCATAATAGGTAGATTCATTCTATTTTTTTAAACTAACGAAGCTATAGGTGATCTGCTGAGCGTAAATTCACCCACTTGTAATACGGAGATAACAAATGCCAGTGTTACATCCTCTGAAGATAATTAGGTACCTATATAATTTAATAGTATTTTCACATAGTTTTAAAATTTAAATGTTCGTGCTAGTGTTTTTTTAGTTTTTTCTATCTAAACTAGATAATTAAAAAATATATTTCAAAAACACAACACAGGACGTTAATCATGAGTGATTTTTGGAGAGTGTTCAAACTTAAAAAATAAAAATATAGTTCGGCTCATACGGTAATCGTGTATTTTAAATGTATAATAAATTATGCATTGTAGCAGTGTGTGGGTTTTATACAATAGTCGTTATGGTGGTTTTTCACAAGTACCAATACAAACGTTTATGTTGACACTTTTTTAACCCCACCAGCTACTGCCTACTACTATTTAAAGTCTTGAACAATTTAAAATAAAGAAACTTTTAACACACGACTCGACCAACTTCTAAGGTACATAGCAAATAAAATGCATATACCTAGGTATAATATACATAATAATATTATATTGAATATAAATATTTTTATAAATTTATTTGGGTTAAATCGCAAATTGGAGGGTTAAGCTTTCAAGTTTCAACACATAACTGTGCCATACTAATACTGTCACCTCTGATCTCCACCTGCAGTCCACCGATAAAATATAATACTTAATTACACGAAATAAACCGATTTAGAGCAATCGATTTCAGGAGTGTGCGTTTAAATCGAGTCGTTTAAAATGGTTTTAAAAAGTGTGCAAAACAACTGTATAATTATATGGTAAACATTGCGCGACGAACGGTCATAATATAATATAAAATTGTTTTCGTAAAAAGGAAATGATGTTGAAACGACCAAACAAATTGTACCTATAGAGTTACACACACGCGCATAATGAACAGTAATTATTTCTAGTATTAGTATAATATGATATTATAATGTATATTAGTTATTACCCGGAATGAGAATGAAAAGGTTATATATTATGTCACACTATCCGGATTGTTCAGGAGAGCAGTGAGACACACTATATTATATACCTATAGTATAATTATTAATAAGCAATAAATATTCTAAAATATGTATGACGTATGTACATACACTGACATACTGTATATGTATATACTGTGTACAATATAAATATATAACACGGTTCGTTGGGAGTAAAATGTAAAATTGTAGTTATATCAAAGAAATCAATCTTAATTATATACCGATATTTTAACACAACTAAGCCATTGAAAAGTATAACTATACATTTACTATACTAAACATTTTCACTTTTTTATGGACTTGAGGTGTGTGTGTATTGTGCATTTGTGCGTTTAATGTTTTTAGTGATATTAAATTACTAACAATTACCCATATACTAGGTATGAACTCTATATTGTGATAATAAATCAACATCACAATAATGCTAAAACAGTTTATTGTTAAAAATTATTACGAACGCTTCAGTTATTAAAACAATATAAGTATACGACTGTATAAAAGATATTGTATTCTTAAACTTGTCGATTGTTACATATCTGAATAATATAATAACAAAATACAATAAATACTCAAAATTGACTATTTAAACTTCATTAAGTAATGTTTGGTTACTAAGAACTGCCGAATCTAATATGGATTTTTTTTTATTAATAAAAATACTCGCGGCGACATTGGCCATTGGTGAACAAGTTATCTTACAAAGTATACTTAATTCTAATGATTGAGAAATATGAATATTAGCTAGTTTACTATATTATTTAGAACGATATTATGTTAAAACATTTTTATAATTTACAATTTGTTTTGTAGATTTGCTTTTATGATGAAATCGATGACGGCTGAGAGATACTAATAGATGTTCTGGAAGTTTTGCGTTAAAATGGATTTTATTTTAAATAAATAGTTGTGTATTTTACCGTACAAACAGAATACATCGATTTTTAGTCATACTTATCTTGTCTCGGAGTGTGCTCAGGAGGTACATTTAGTGTCGAATTTAGTGAATCACTCGTTACTTAGTGACTTAAACTGATCTCTGGTGCGTGGTTTGCAACGTTCGCATCAAACATTAATACAGTTTAATATGGCATATTAGCTTACTATAACTGTAAATATACATAGCGATAGAAACCTGAAGCATAGAATAGATACGTTCTAATAATAAAAATAGCTCTAAATAGTATATTATAATAATTGATATTATATTATTAAAACACAAGACAAATTATTTAATAATCGTATCCTACGCATGGTTGTACGCGACGTAAAGTCACGAGTTAAGCTTAAAAAGTTGCCTATTTAATACTCCTGAAAACAAACGTCAAGTGTATTATTATTTATTACTGTGCTTAGTTTATTTTCGTATTGATGACACAAATTAAATCATTGAAATAAAATAATATTGCATTTTATAATTAGGTAGGTACTTTGACTTAAACAAGATAGATGACATTTCGTTGAATTTTTGTCAACAATTTTACGATTTATCATTTATGGCACAGTTGTGTAATTGTGCGACAATCAAAATAAACTAGAGTCAAAGTTTAATATATTTAATGATCAAATTAACACGATTCCGTGTTTAAGAATAAAATTGTTTTGGATTGTTACCAACGGCTGAATCTTGTATGTCGGTATATTGTCAACATTGTCTCTTCATATTATTTAACCGAACGGAACTTCTCACTTCCAGCATATTGAATACATAATAATATAAAATATTATGAATTACAATAATATCGATTTTTTCAAAACCATTATTAAGTATTACTCTACGTACTCACTATGAATTTGGAAACAAAACTTGTTTCCGAATAAAATAAATCAATGAAATAAAAAAGTGCTGAAGTTACATAACTGTTTATAAAACTCAAAAATCAAGTAATAATTTCAATAGAGTGAACACAGATATTATTTTGTTATACTAAACCCTGTGCTCAAGGTGACAACCCAAGTTGTCGTTTTAGTATAGTCATTAATTAATCTTATACATTGTATGTTATAATTATTCTAGCTTTACATCATACCTAGTATAATGTATTAATATATATTGACGTTTTGAGTTTTGACTTGATACGACTCTGGAATTGAAGATTAAAGAAGCACAAGATTTATAAAGCTTAGTATAAAATAGGAACTTTTGATAGTTTGATAATAATATGTCTTGCAGCCGTTTTTTGATTTAGAAAAATTAATTATAAACGTTGCAGTAATATTATCACTTATTCAAAAATTAAAATGTATTACTTAATACTATGTTTAACCTAAAGTAAGCTATAACCCTGTCGCTGATGTATATATAAAAAAAAATAATGAAAATAATGACCTCTTGAGTCTCGATCCAGTCCCATCTGGAACTATACAATACACGACTTAAATCTTTTGATGGCAATTTATGTTAACTTAAATCTTATGTGCATAATTACCAGACTAATGTACAATTATGTGTCACATGTTTTCGTTTTATTTTTGTTTGGAGCATCATAATAGTGCTATTAGTGCCAAAAACGTAAAAAAAGATATAGTTCCAATTTTTTAATGAGAACTTTGTACTAAATCTCATACTATATATCTGTATTATTAGTTTCAGGATATAAAAAAAAATACTGTGAAGGGTTTGTGTGCGATGTAGGACTCACTAATTTCCGCCCTCGCGTTACTGTTGGTAATGATGTTATTCTGAAACCGCAATATTGTAGGGGTAAGTATGGCCAATAGTAAGTATATTCATTTAAAACTATAAGTCTGTATTATATATTAAGTCGTATACTTGTATAGCATACATTTTATATTTTGTATAAATGTACTAATAAGTAACCAATTACTCACACGTCGGTCATCGACACGCAACACTTGAACAGATTAAATAAAACAATTGCAACAAATTATCGTAGTAAATCTATGAGTCTATACAAAAAAGTAAATCTTGACCAAGTTTAAAATACGCACCTAACTATGTGTAACATAGGTAAAGTAAATTTTTTTAAAATTTTCTTTTCCTTATTACCGTTCTTGTTTTTTTCTAGTCTGTCAGGAGCTTATGTCTCTAAATATTATGTACCATTTATATTCTATATTATATGCGCTAGCAATGCTCACGTCCTTGAACGTATACAAAAGTTCCTGAAACAAGTATTAAAAGTCCTAGATGCATTCGATTATTCTGCCAGATAAATCGGTTGTTTTGTTTTATCCTCGGTTAATAATTATACTTAAGTTGTATGCCAATTGTTGGCGATCAGCCCATCATAAATAATATTCGTGTTGAGCGCGTATTATTGTTGCTTACATTGATTTTAGTGTACCGCGAGAACGCTTTTCTTACAATATTTGTAATATGTTTAAAAAAAACTTGTTTTAAAAACAAACGTGACCTTGACCATTTCACACATTTATTTTTATTTGTTTGAAATCACGTTTCAAACTTGAATTATTTGTGTTCGAGTGACAGACGTTAGTGCATACAGCATGGCGTAATACCTAGCTAAAGCCAAATAACTAATAAAATAATAAGTAATATTATATAGTTATATTGTACCTAATAAATATATACTTGTAGCTATCAAACACAACAGTATTACACATCACTTTTGAGCATTACAGAACTCGTTCGAGCATTTTTATTAATGTAGTGATTCACTAATGAGCAGTTATATAATATGTTAAATATATTGGAACTTGATTTTATTCGTCTGATTATTACTTGAAAGTTAATAATGACTTCTGAATTCAACGTACAAGGTCTTGACATCAAAGATTCATTTTACTTAAAATTTGACTGTGTAATATCAAGGTTTTTTTAAAAATATTTTCATTGTGGTCAGTACAAATAATCAAGTTAAATTATTGTTACATAAACATATATTTTAATTATCCTATTAAAAATTTTTGTCGAAAAAAAATAATGTTACTTAATATACCTAATATTACAATCTGTATTTTGAAACAACATAATGTTTAATTATTCAGTTCTATTCAGTTCAAATAAATGTTACATTTTCTGTCTTATTAATACAACAATATTATGTACTTATTATATTTATTCTAATTTCTTAGGTATACTACCTACATATATGCAAAATGTATAATATGAAACGTTGAAATAAAGTTTATGATTTATGTTCAAATTATAGAATAAACAACAACCATTTATCTCATAATTTATTCGTTGTTTGATTTATGATACATTTTACAAGTATACAGTGGTGACGTGGTGTATTAGTCTGGAATTCTAGTAGACTTACAAGACCTTGTAAACCTTTTTAGAATCAAAAGTTCTCGATCCACCTTATTGTTTCCTCTACTGCGTTTTGTGGAACATTCGTCCACGCTGTGTCCTTTTCCACGTGAATGACAAAAATAACTACAGACTCAAAATGTCCACCATCAACCACTTCCGGTTAACCAAATTAATTTCGTCGACTATTCAACTAGGTATATAGAACGTATACTATCCTACATAATATTCATGATAGGAAAATATTAATTTTATTGTATAAACATTTAATATTTCTTAAATGTATCGACTCGGAAACGATTTTTTCTACTTATATATTTGTTAGAATTGACTTTCAATTATTTTAAATAATTACTATTGTTATTTTATTTGATTGCTCTATGTATAACCCTCAACCGATCTTTTTTGGTAACGGAAATCTCATTTGTGTTCTCTTATTTTTCTCCTTTTACAACCTATATAATTGGTATGATTTCGCTTCGCTGACCACGAACTTATCATCAGAAGTGTATCATTCGTGTTCATCTATTGCATATATCTTCATTTTGAGCACTTCAAATTAGAAATTGGAAAGATAAATAAGACTAACGATGCGAAGGAGTCTGTGGTTGTTATTTTGACTGTAGATAGTTTGATAGGTTAATGTGAGTATAAACACATACACGCAAAAAGTTCTGGCTGTCAGGTCGTTGACGTGTGGTACAAATGTATATTTGATGTGACTTCTTTCAATATATTTTCGACGTTTTATACGTATCATATAGTAAATACCCAGAATTAATTTTTTTAAGCTAAATAATTGGAAACATACAATAATTACAGTGATTAAATGGGTTGGGTACCTATCCATATTTTAACCTTCCTTTTACATTATATACCCATATTATCCGAACGCGATATACGATCGGCAAATATGAATATTTTATGTAAGTATAGTTTCATTTTTGAGTTCTTCGTTTTTAGTTTTATAATTTTATTTGTATTTGATTGGCTTACGGCCAGTAAAAGTTTTGTCACGCAAAAAATTCAAAAGATAACATTTTAGTTTTTTTTTTTTTTTGCTCGCTTTTGGTCTCGCTTTTGGCGGCATGCGCCTTCGTGTGGTACATTGGCCTTTGATTATATACACAAATCACTGTTGAAGGTCACATTATAAGGCTCGATGTCTCACAAGTATTTTGTAAATGTTTATAGAGATTGATGTCGTAAACATAAGTATAATCTGACGACAATCGTTTTTGTATCCACATCACGTTCTAAATATGTCCCTATACTCCCTTTGAAATGGTTTGTTCCATGACAAAATAGGTATAACCATAACAGTATTTTGATCCCTGATCTTTCAGCTTCACCTATATGGCTATATCGTAATAGTTCTCCACTATTCTTAATGGCTGTTAAATGTCAATCATATACGTAAACTGTACATTATATAACATGGACACAAATCAACTAATCAGAAGTGTGGAGAACTACGAAATGGGTTGGGGGTGAAGGAGATACGCACACTGAAAAAAACTATTACAACTGTGATAGTACTTATCTATTTTTGTCACACCTATTAACGACATACAATATGCTCAAATATCATGTTATATTTTAATGGGTCTATACTACCCTACCGTTTATATTATATGGGATGCGAAATCGTATCGCAAATATGTTTATTTGCAGGACTGAATGAATCTCGTGTATTTGAATTATCACATAGCGCGTATTATATAGAGGATCAGACAATTTGAAGTCGCCAAGCCAAGTTCAATTATTCAGCAAATTATTTTAATATATTATTTCAATTAGACTTAGCCATAAAACTATATCAAAACTTTTAGAGCCGTTTCCTTTTGTACTTATCGTTTATGAAATGCTCGTAAATTCGTTAATAAGATAAATCACTATATTATAGTATACTAGAATTTAGGTTGGTACAGATAATAGGGAGAAGAATACTTTTGTGTGATCCCCCAATATACTCAATCCAAGTATATCTTCGTGGTGACGATTGTGACGAGTACAATATAATTGAGGCTTATATATTTTCACCATGAATTGTATAGTATATTTATACTGTAAAATTAAATATTGAATAACATAAAGACGTAATTACAATTTTATGACGTATATCTACGTATGTTACTATGACAAGATACAAACAATTGTTAATGGATTAATTATAAGAGTTAATAATAAATAAATGTATTGAGTGTCGGCTCATGAAATATGAGCTATATCGAAATTAAAATTGTCTCCATCATCCATATCTATAATTAAAATATATTTATATATTATGTAGGTATATATATATTAATATACATATGTGTAGAACGTGAAACGTAATATTTGTTTGTAATAATTAATAAATAACGATGTAACCATGTGACCATTGACTGGGTGCGGTTTGGGTTAAATTTTTCAAAATTTGCATATCTATTTAACTTTTTCTTAATTTTTCTTATAAAATAAGTTCGTTTTATAAAAATATTAAATTTGCGTTCGTTTTAATGATACCTGGAATTTCAGACCAATTTAAATCAGGTTGAAATCATTCAAGTGGTCTGGAGTGTTCAAAAAAAGATAGTTTCATCATCGAAATCTATTTGTTGCTGATTATTTTGTTCATTATAATTATAATAGTTTGTATTTTGTTTAAAGTTTTTTTCCTAACTGAGGATTTTCCGGTGGGAAAATACTGAAATCACTTTAGTACGACTTTATCATTTTGTTTGCGAAAAACCGACGTACGCAACGATTCATTCGGTGCATAAAAACTAGTCGTCATAAGTCTACACCAACATACTCAAATATTTGACCCTGAAGTTTGTGAGCTGTCGTATAGAAAATGCTAGTCTAACGGAAATTGATGTCTTTCAAGGTTACCTTTGTCAGGGTCTTAACCGATTTTCGGGATGTTCACCTATTTTTAGAAATTTTCTTCATTTACTTTATTAGCTTTAATATAATATTATTGCATTATAAACTATTACAACTCAACTAAACAAACTAAACAATACAACTTATTTATAATTATAATCAATCTGATACCGTTACATTGTCCTTCTGAAATATCTAAGTCATTTATGTGTCGCCGAATATATTACCACCGAATTCGTGGTACAGTCAATTACGTGTTGACATAGTGCACCCGTTTCGTGTATATTAATTATACCATATTATTATAATATAATAATTATTTACTACGAGTATAATATTTTTTAATTATTTATTTTACTCCTTTATTTATGGTGTCTGTCACGGCATAACCAAGCGTAATTACATTATTTTCAAAATAGACTTTTTTTTATCACTTAAATAGAAACGCAATAATTATATGTTTCGAATATTTTATGATCTCCGGAGTAACTAAACGACTGCGATAACAATATTTCAGATTTTCAAGTAAATTTTCAAAATATCGAGCATTGTAACCCAACAACTTGAATTTTCCCGAAATTCCTTTTATAAACCCATAAAATAGTGAAGGAATTTCGACAAATTCTATGGCGTCGCTGTTGAGCAAAAATGTACAGGTATACGCCACGCTGTTATCACTCAGTATTAGTCTAGTATTGTTTGCAGGATGTGTGAAGCAGCTTGTGAAATATATTATATATTATTTTTTTTTCTAAAGAACAATGATCAATCCGGGAGAACGGTCTGCTGCCAGGATACTGTGTATTTTCCGTCTGCGAAAATCCCAACAGCGTGGTGGTGGAAACCCGTTCGACGACGTCAACGCCAGGTATGGTTATATTATTATACGGATATATATATATATATGCGAGCAGCGGACTACGATTATATCGTTCCGATGACAGAATGAAAAAAAAATAAGCCCATAAAGACTTATCAATATCATAAGAACCGCAGTTAACATAACCTAGGTATATGGGTACATGCAGCGAATGATTATGTACGAGACCAATCGCTGCAAAACTTCCGCCGCCCGTGAACCGTTTTTTTTTTTACTCTTTTCCCCGCCAGAACGAGCCGCCGCCGCGCCGCCCGACGTTTCCTGTAGCGTGCATCGGCGGCGCGCTCGGCGGCAGTGGCGGCGCGTGGAGGTTTTTCGTTTTTTAAACGTTTGACCGCCGTCGGTCCGAGAACACGGCCGTCAACGCGTCGCCCGTCCTCGCGCGTATTATATTTTTATATAATATAATTATTATCATTTTTATTATTGTTATTGTATCATTATTGTATACAATATTTAATACTGTTTGTTTTTCGCCGCCGCCGCCACCGCCGTTTATACGCGTAGTGAGCTTTTAATATTAATATTATTATTTTTTGTCACGACGATAAAACATATTATTGAAATAATAATAATAATAATAATAATAATACGTTCCGAGGGCGAGCATAATCGTTTCGATCACGTGTTTATTTTTTTCGTATGATTTTAAGACGATATTGTTTTTGTTTGCCCGTCGTTCGAGACCCACACAAGACTGAAGTCTGCAACACGCCGAATTTTCGGTATTATAATAATACAATATTATTATCTACATCACTTGCTCGTAGATGTATGCGTAGTATATAGCACCAGACAAAATTCTCGACGATCGTAACCGACCGCCACTATCAGAAAAACGGACCGTGACAACGGAGGGCGTTATATTTCGTAAGTTGCATTGCAGTTATTGATTATTGTTAATTTATCTTCCACTCGTGTCTATAGTGCCTGTAATCCATAGAGCCGAGGGCAGATAGGCCATTTTTTGGCTTATTGGGAAATTTTAAAAATGGGCCCAACATGTGAAAAATCCGTCAATGAGTCATTTCGTCAAACGATAAAAAAAGGGCTCCATCGTACAAATATTATTATTTTACTAAATTTTTTTTTTCGGGGGGGGGGGGGGTTTGCGGGGACTCGGTGATATAAGGATATTCTTGTCTTAAGGCTCAAAAATTCAATACATTTAAATATCGTTTACTTACGTATTTTGTCATTGTCGAAGAAGTTCGGCAACTTTGGTAGGAAGTTATGGTTTAAATTATTCAAATTTATTTAGTAGTGCCTTTGAAATGATTACCTCTGGATGCCCTTGGGTGTACATAGTTATTGCTTTATAGGTACCCCCATCTACTTAAACTGCAGTATTGATACTTTGATGCATTTGAATAACTATCTGAAGTTAATTACACGCATAACTGCATTTGTCATTGTGTACGACCATACAATGATAATCATTTAATCATGATATTATATAATATTCTTAGTGATACTGCGTATATAATGTGTAGGATAATATTATGAAATATTCACTATATTATGTCTATAATATTGTCGTTTCTACCTGTGTTTCAAATTTACAATTTATTTAAAAAAAAAAGCGTAATATTAATATCACGGCGTATCTATAAAATATAATCATCGATAAAGTGTGTGTGCCATAATAATTATTATGAACGATGTTTTCTTTTGAATTGATCCAAACCAATAAAAATAAAAAATGTATAATATTACCTATATAAATTATGTGATATTCAAAATCATTGCCACAAACGTAGTGGTTATAATATTAGCATTGACTTTAAATGATGAAATTGTATTATTATATTTTGATACTTTTTGAGATATTTTTTTTTATTTTTTTTATTTTTTTATAATCATTTGACATTGCATTATAATATAAAGGTAGGTAAAATAATTATTAAATTGAATAAAACAAATCTTAGCAATCTATAATAGCTAAACCTATTTGCTTTGTGCATTTTATATTTCCGCACTACAATTAGGGGCAGTGGCGTGTGTTACATTGGGTCCAAGTGTTGCTCAGGCAACACCTTAAATATGTGTGGGTTAGATTGATAGAAGAAAAATAGGATATTATATAGGACGGTATAACAGTATAATGAGGGGTAGGTCACCTAAAGTTATTTGAGCAACACCTATTTTGTTTGTGATACACGCCACTGATTGGGGGTGTGATGAGCGAGGGAATGATTTTCGTCGGTAAAGTACTATAAAATGTCGTTGGCCTCGCGTTGCCGAGGGATGTTTGCTCCCTCTCGATGTTTATATGTTGTATTACGTATTGTGCATATTTTACATAAATCTATTTGGACCAGATCGCTGGTTTTTGTTTTTACCCATAATATATATAGGTACACACGACTGACTAACTACGACTTACCTCTAGTCTCTACTATTGTACATAGTCAATAGAAAATATAATTACGAAAGTCTGACTTATTATTGACGATTTGAAGCCTAAGGTCAGAGTGCAGTTATTATATCATATTACTTATACTAACATCGTTTCGTCGCGTTTTGGTTTGAATCTCATGATCGCATTGATTTAGAAGCTGAAATACATCTGATCTTTGTTTATTTCAATGAATGAATTACAAATAGCAGTGAATGAATTACAAATAGTATGTGCATTAAATTATAAATTCGTGAAACACAATCATTATGTAGGTATTTAAATTTTGAAAACTACAATAATTCAACATTCAATGACAAAATACAAAACTCTTCAATTGTAGACACCTAATTTAAATTCATGAATTGGTTTGTTTATATTTACTTTATACTGTATAAGCTTCAAACATGTTAACTAAACAAACCAAACTACGAGTACCTATTTTGTTTTTGTTTTGAATAATTGTACCTATAATATTATGTAAATTTATAATCATATACATTTAAGAAATTACTGTAATTATTATTGATTAGTATTCATTAATCAAGTTAACAGATTAAAATAATATTTTTGTTTATACAGGGTGCTTCAGGTTGTTCCATAATAACTTCAATAGAATGATCTCAGATCAGAGAGTGATATCGAAATCGTATTAAGTATTTTGCGACTCCGGGGTCTTAAGAGTTACAACCACGAAACTTGAAGTGTCAGGAAACTTATTTTTGAGTAAACTAAAACGTGAGGACTTATTATAAAGGAATTAAAAACTAAAAATGATATATTCTTAAATATATGTGTAAAAATTGAGAATAAAATACAGTATAAATATGCCCCTGCAAATCTCGAAATCGCTTTTCATATTTTGTTTCCATTCACTGACATGAGACCATTTTGTTTGTATGAAACAACTCAACACACTCTGTATAATTAGTATTAGTACGTCCTATTAAGATGCACGATTTACGAGGTACCGACCTCAGTGGTTAAATTTTAAACAGAACTTAATTGGCTAGAAAACCAATTTTTGAGTTTTAGAATTTGTACTCACAATAAATTATTGAAGTAGAAAGTATTACGAATTGGACACCCATCACGCTGCAGAATTGTGTGCACTATATTATTTCTATTACGATAAATCAGTTTGACAACAGACAAATCATTTCACTTCGATACGCTATTATAAAATGATTTTAAAAGTACTGTGCGAATTGGGCAGTAGATACATAATATACTTCTGTCATATATTATGTATGAGCAAAAGTGGTATAAAATGTAAATGCGATACATCGATTTAAAAAAAATTTATTTAAATTAATTATTTAAACAATAATATGGTAGGTAGGTAACAAATTCTTTTGTACGAAATTAAAAATTGATATTGTCAGTAAAAAAAAAAAATATACTTAAATTATTCGAATGTTAGACATTATGGGTATATAATAATTCGTAACAATAATATTATAGTGCTGGGCATTTTGAACAACAGTAATAAAATTACGGTCGATATTTAACGTAAATCGAGCGTATATAACCATCATAGGTTTATGAGTTGTGCAATTTATCGTAGGTAAATCGTAAGTAAATAATAATATTACATCATAATATAATGTCATTAGGTGATTTTTTTAATTGCATTTTTTCGGTCGATAACACTACCTACTCTACGCGTATACAAACGAACAGAGATTCATAATAATGTAATATATTATGACGATTCCGTACCACTTGGTCGCGGTATTTTATGCGGAGAAATAGATTTGGCAGGCTGACAAGACTATACCGAAATTATTATAATATCACAATGATTATGGCCCACGATAGTGTATTTTGCCACGAAGGATTTGTGTGTGACGCGTGCGGCCTCAGATTTTTTTTTAAATATTTCATTTTGAAATTTGTAATCGTGTATGGCGATTAACACGTCGATATAATTTTTTCATATAATCCTTTACTCATGACAATCTGACCATCGACATTTCAATTTTCAACGCACTATATACGTATAGTGCTTAATGCTCATATACACACAACCAATTATATCGACACGTCATGTCTGCACATTTCACATTACCGACGACGACACGCACACGCGAATAATATTATACGATTATTATATAGGTATGACTGACTGTGTGTGTGTGTATAGATTGTTATTTTACTTAGAGTTCTAGTAGTAGACAGTAGTAAGTATATTGTTATTACTTATTATTATTTTGCTGTAAATAGTAATTATTATAATATTATAAATGTTTCACAGTACATGGTCGAAAAATAATGTGTATACATTATAATGTAGAAATATTAATTTATGATGCTTAACTATTAATTAACATATCTAAGATTAAATACAATTATAAAACATTTAAAAAATAATTTTGTTCATCCCAAACTATGTGTGTGTTTGGAGGAAAATAGTTTTAGCTTTTTTTTATGAAGGTATTATGTATAAAATAACGATAGCTGCAGTATCGAGTTCATAATTCATAATATATACATTTCGTTATTTAAAATTCTCTACATACCTTTATATATATACTGCAGTATACATGATAATGTGATACATAAAATAAGTATAGACAGCTGGCCACTCTTAAAGGTCATTATAATTGTTTCGTTTGACCTAAAAATGCTTTGGATTTATATACAGTATTAATAGGTAGATGATTTCTTGGTATAGGTATACCTTTTTTCTTTCAAACATGAATATAATATATTGTTATTACGATAGACGTAAATAAAAACTTAAACACCATAAAATATATAGCAAACATTTACTTATATATATATTATATACTTGATATACAAAGCGATAAAAATCGGTAATTAATAGTTGGTAGAAAAAGAAAGCTTGTATAATTCTGTTATCCATTTCCTTCTAAAATAAAAATAATATAACCCTACTGCCCATTAAGTGGATCGACCACTGTTCATTATTGACGTTTTGGGAGATTGAAATCCCTGGCCCTAAGAACCTGTGGCAGTGTTATTTGGTTTTAGTGTATAGTTAATGTATTAACATTTGCAGTGTTATTTGATACTTTTCATTTATAACCCCATAAAGAAATTTTATAAAAGCAATATAATGCCTTTAATAGTACTGACATAAAAAAACTTAAAATGTAATCAAATAAAACAGAACAAAAAATCAAAAAGTAAGCAGTGCTGTAAGATTTTTGTAAAAATTTGTTTTGAAAATAATGTTGTGATGATTTAACTAAAAAAATTTGTATACACTTTGTATTGCTATAGTAAATTATTATCTATTGATTAGTTTGGTTAGGTTACCAAAATAAATGCCTACCTATTTACTATTTAGTTTAAACGTGTTTGATACATTTGTAATAATACCCAAAAATTGGAATCAATCTGTAACAGGTGATAGTTCATTTCAGGTACTATGAATTGTCTAATCATCTATCTGTATTATGTTATTATATATTTGTAATTAATATTGTTCAAGAATAAGTTCATATCACCGTCTATTTCTAATTCTCAGGAGAAATATATTATTTATTAATTATAATTAATTATTGAGTACCTTAAAAGGTCTATACATATTACACACGAAACTTCTTCTTAGTGTACATCAGCCATATTAAGACCATTAATTAAGACCGATTTTCCTTATCAGCTACTCGTGTTTCCAGTCAGGTCTTCCATTCAGGAACTCAACACCGTTTTTAATTATATAATTCCATCTCAAAAGACGTCTCCCAGGGATGACCTTTTTCCTACCACAAGATTCTTCTCCATAGTCATACGTAAAAGTTGGCCTCCCTTCTTTACACATGTCCTGCCCACTGCAGTTATCTTCGGGTCCTGATTGTGTTCAATTCAAATGAAATAATGAAGGTTACATCTAAGTACGGACTCGATGAAGGGGTAGGCAATAATCGATTCTTCTTTAAGTTAGTTCAAGTATGTTTTTATTAATCATAAAAAATTCTTAAATATCAAGATGTTAATTACACCTATAATAAAACGGTTCGGTATTTGACATTAAAAAACAAAAAAAAAAAACAAACTAAAAACATTAAAGGTCAGAAAAACTAAGTAGTTCAAGTGGTTGTGCATAACGGGTGTGCAATTTTTGAAAACAATAACCACCCGGCTATTTATAATTTTATATTTTGAAACCAAGTTAGTTCTCCATAATAATTCAAAATGTATTGTAATGAGCGTCTAAAATATTTATAAAGGGGGAGGGGGTGGCATGGAAGCCATCAGGAAAATGCATTCATACCTTCTAAATTTATGCTGTATTAATCTGTTCATCTAGAAGCGTTAAATGCTCATAAATTAACTTTTAGTTTAATATTTTATAGTGCCTATGTACAATTAATATTCAGTTAAAAATCTAAATGTCAACGATAAAGTGATAAAATTTAAGGCAGTTTTAATTTTTATACAATACAAATGTATATTGTATACAATACTATACTGTAAAATTAATTATTCACTACTATTTACACACTATAAAATTGACCAACACAAAATAAATATACTCGACATTTTCGACTCCGTCCAAATTATTATTTTTTACTATTTATTATTAAAATAACACATGGCAGTCGGTAGTCACCATCACCATAAGCGAATGCAAACATACAATTAGGTATTAACAGTCATATTCTGATATATCTACAGTAAAGTACAACTCAAAATATATAATTACAATTTATTTTAGATTTGTAAACCAAATGTTTACATTTATTGATAAAAAAACTCCTGCACTAGTGCTCAAACCAATTGGGCATGAAAAACTTATCCATAAGAAAATCAAACCTCACAGGGCTTCCTTGCAGGAGACCTAATATCGCAATAAGGTTCCCCCGACTTGCAGGTTACACAACTTACACTGAGCACTATGCACAGTCACAGCACACACAGCACACAGACTGTTATGAAAGCTTACTACATGTAGATGCATATTAAAAAAAATGACTTGGAGACTTGTGGGCATAAGTCGGGTTCAGGAGATCAAAGGAGACGATTTGAATTTTTAAGTCTTTGGAATGTAAGTCTCCGCTGCAGAGTACTGAGTGCGACATACTAGTCATGCAAAGGATTAAGGAAAATCGTACCTAGGGCTCAGTGGAGGTAATACACCGGTGTGCGTGTCGTATATTTTTTCATACGTTTTTCATGCAATAAACGATGCTGCAGGTGGGCCAAATAATATGAAAACATTTCAGCAACCATGCGGCGGTACCATACACAATACACACACACACACACAAAGTACATAGGTACATCACAAATAGTTTTCGAATACAAATTGTTTTTCAATCTATATAGAGAAAAAAGACTTTCCAATCTGCATTCGATATTCAATCATTAGAGATAATAAGGAAACGAGTGTGGCACGAAAATTCAGTATAAAAATATAAGTACTTACAATGCAGGTGCTGTAAAAATAGCCTGCGTGTATTAATTATTAATTTTTATTTTTTATTGTTTCAGCATCAACTACAAGGTTATTAGCTCATACTAATTATTAAATAGTCGGACTTAGATTATTTACATACACGGAGTGATATTTAGGTACATTATATTTTGGTATCTGAATATAGTGAGATGAAATTTAATGACTATTCCGATACTGTATGAAATGCAGTACTATACATAAATTTGAATTTTTTATTTACTATATAATATATCATCATATTATCGAAAAAGAAAATACGCAGCTCAAAATATATTTATGCTCTACAAAGTACATCTATAATTTTTCAATAAACATAAGTATAAAAAAAATCAAGGCGACAGCTCACAGTTTTAATCTAAATGTATAGATACGTATGAATTGATTTTCTTATATATATTTTAGATCCAATAATATCGATTACTTGTAAATTTGCTATCGTATAATGTACAATTACTAATGAATAATGATCATTATTGCGGCTCATAAACTCTTGCGCCGCGTGTACATTTTTGTTAACATTCCAATACACCAGCGCGGATTAAAAAGAGGCAAATAATATTGAACTTTACCTTTTCTATGTCATACTCATAAGCGAATGCTTGTCTTTATTCATCGAAACCGGATTGTAAACAAATTGGAAACATTAACTCAAATCTCAAATATAGTTTCAAGACGATCCTTTATTGACCTTTATGTCAAACCCATTTTCATTTATTTATTTAAATTACTGTATTACAATCAATTAAACTTAAACAGTGAGGGACATTGATGAGACAAACTTTGTATGTCAAATAACAAAAAAAAAAAATTTCATTTGATAAGAATAATGTGTAAGTATAAACATATACGTATTATACACGCTCAAACGGCTTTATACATAAACACATAATCACAATCACGAACCATTTTGTTATACTTGGTGTGGCGATGACAGCCTTGAATGGTATTATATTATATTATAGAAGAGTCCGTTGTTTTTATTTCGAATAAAAATTTAAAAAAAAACCGTTTCTGGCCATTAAATATATTATGTTAACAAACACCAATACGTGTTAAATCTAAATTAATATCGTAATAGAATTTACAACATGAATAATATTAAGCACTAACTACCTATGTATATAATGTTATGCATAGAAAAATAAAATATTCCCTCTAATTGTTTAATGGCGTATTAACGTTATGATTAATTATATCACGCAATGCATTTATAAAAAGTGGGTTGGTAAATGCACTTTTTGCATACATCATTTTTTTTCAATCGTAAAAAAACGTGAACCTTATTTTATGACAATGTGTGGTCCAGTGAGGTGGTAATGAATTTTTTTCCAATTTCGAAAAGTTTCTTTTATTATTTAAGTTCATATTAAATTGCAGATATACAATATACTACAGCATGTTATCTTTATTGTTTTATCTTATTATTAAGTTCAACTCGTTCTAAAACATGAACGGAACTGTTTTTTGTTTTGTGTTTCAAACGTTTGCCAAGGGAGAATCATATATCAGTGCCTATATAAAAAATATTGTAGGGTTATCGTCACACCGTGGTATATTATGTTATGACTTATGAGTCTCGAGAATGTTTGCGTGAGCCATGTAATAATGTGTGTTTATTCCAAAATCCCTAGCCAGCGGTGTTCATTACAATATTTTTCTTAGGAATCTCATGAGGTTATTAGGTTATCGATGGATCGAATTTACTATAGCCGATTCTGTGACGTACAGAAATCGTTACGACTTTATCGATTAGAATTGAAATCGACACCGCAGGCTGCAGTGCCTGGTAACAGAGTATTATAATACAATACACGTTTATATATAGCCATTTAAATGACAAAGAACATATTTTATTTAGAAAAAAAAAAATTGCCTACCTACGCTTTTAAAATATAAAATATTGATAAATAGAGCATTGAAGTTTTGTTTTTTTTATATGAAAACGCTTTTTTTTTTGTTATTTAGGTATTCCATTCACGCGACTACATGAATAAACGATTTTTGTCGTTAAGTATCAAATATCGCATATTTTAATATGTTACTTAGGTCTATTCATAAAAATGTATGGAACACAGATACGATCATATTATGATAATGTTCCATATTACTCATATAGTCATATAACATATTAATGCGTATCGTTTGGACGACATTTTACACAAAATTGAAAACTAGGTACTAATAAAAATTAGTGAACCAGGATATAATATAATGCACATTCGCGTATGTGGGAAGGTTGAGAGTAATGGCATTTAAAAGTTTTTATGATGCTGCAGTATTGTTTATAGTATATTATTCATCCTCGGGGAATCTAAAAAGCCTATAGCAAATAGTGTTTGTTTCGAAGTATAAAGTATCGAAAGCCAAGAATTAAAATAAAAAAGGTAAAATATTTCGGTTTATATTTACTTAATAATCTTAATAATACAATAAACTTATAATATGCAAGTTGAGTTAGTTCCACGATGTTTTTCATACATATTTAATGCTTATAAAAACATGCATTATTGTTTATTTTAGTCAATAAAAAAACCATATTATAAATTATGATTAAAAAAAATATGAATAATTGTAAATAATAATCATGGGAGGTTCTATGTATTCAACAGTTATTTTGGAATGAGTCTGTGAATTAGTATATACTTGTTGTCTTTCTGTGTCCGAAAATGAAGAGAAATCTGAGTGTAAGCCATAACAAAGATTGCAATGGTTCTTCAGATTTATTCTGTTTATCGACAAGAAAGAAAAATCGATGCACTAGAGCCAATCACTGCAGTAGCTGCAGACTGCAGTGAAAGAGGTCTTACAATGCATCAACACGGGACTGTACAATAGTGTATATAATTAAATTGTTCAACATTTTTTTACCAGTATTTCGTCGTCCATAAAAATATATAAGTCTTCAGAAAGTAGTGACAAACACAGAATATTATTAATATGCGACGATATAATATTACGCACGCGATTATCGTAAAATGTTTCGATGACCGCGCACGCATTATGGCTGTATATGTATTATATATGTATTACATTATTATTATATAATATTATTGTCTTCTGGGTCACGGGCACTGCACGCACACACTATATATGGGCATAGTAAAAATGCATATCATTATATTATAACATTTCATTGATATTATGATTATTCTAGGGGTGGTTTTTTTCTTTTCGAAAACGAAAATAGCCCGAGGGGCCTTGTCGTGCCCCATCGCCGACAATCGTAAAACACATTTAACGCTTGATCGTCGCCGGGAATAACGTTCCGTGGTAGAATATAACGAGCTGCACACAACATAGGTATTATTACATTGTTTGGTAAGTGCTGTGTAGAGGTTATGTCATTATATTCGAAAGACACACGATATTAAACTTTACTGCACTATACCTTCCTACCTATATATATATATATATATTATATCTACAGTAAACACCGTGAGTTATATCGAAGTATTATTGTATATATGGTGTGTACAAAATATTATATTATGGTGTATAATAAGTATATAGGGCCTTATCATTCGCGTGTCGCACAACACACGTTCCGTTTCCGGAAAAATAATATAGCGAAGAAGTAAAATATTATATTTTTAGGTATAGGTATATAGTCGTCGCGTAAGTATAGCTCCATAGGTAGGTATAAAGGCGATAATAGTATAATAATACAATATTATGTTACGCTATTTTATAAAATATTTGATTATTCCTGAATGTGATCAAATTTTTTGATATGAAAAAAAAAAGTTTATGTCCATACTGAACTAAGTATTCTCAATCGGGGAATTCTGTATAGACATAGTATTAATGTAATTTGACCGTAAATGCTTTAATGTCTAAAGTATTATAATTTATAGTTATATTTCTATAGTCTATGTACTGCTCTATAGTTGTGTATATAGTTATGTATAGGGCCAACAATTATATGCCCTAAAAATCTATAAAATATGTATGCAGTTATGCCCTAAAAATTACCAAAATATGCCCTTAAAATATGCTCTAAAAAAAATGTTATTGTAAAAAAATGATTAAATGATTAATTTTTTTTATGTATTATACAATTTATACTATAATAATACAATATTATTATTTATTGCCAATGAATAATGATTCACAAAAATGTGTGATATTAAAAAATATTTAAAATTAAAAAATTAAAATTAACGAAAATAGGTATTTTGTAATTTATTTAATGGTATATTGGCTGCTAACAACGTTTTGCACAAATCTTTATTGAAAGAATTAATTTTAGATGTAGTAGATAAAAGTTGTTGAGTCTTTTGTTGTTGGTCGCCGAGTCGTTGAATACCACGTGAGTGCTTAGACGTTTTAAGATGTTGTAAAACTGTAAATAGTTTTTCACATGTAACCTTTGCCTCACATATTTTACAAAACAATATATTCCCATCCGAAGAAAATATATTTTCTCCAAATTCAGAGATGTAACTATTGATACGACTAGTGATGGAAGTTCTAACTTTCGGCATTTTAAAACGGTCGATTTAATAACGCACCACACGAGTATAAAGACCGACTGACGACTGTAATAGGTGCGATAAAATATAATATGATATTTATCTCTATGCGATACTGTTACCGATATACGGACATATAATTGTTGACCCTAATAATTAGTGATTAAGATTAGATTACCACTTTTCATAAATGAGCTGAAATACCAATAATAAGATATATGAGTGAAACAAATTAATATTTTGTAATTCCCGAGTTTTTAAGATCTTAAATATGCTCCAAAAATATACTAAATGATAAAATATGCCCTAAAAATGCAAAAATACCATAATATGCAAAAATATGCGAAATAAAATTTTGTATACAGCATCGTTAGGTTATAAAACACATTTTGGTATAAACTAGCTATTTTTTTGACCAACCAATAAAAATATGCAAATGCATACAAGTGTTGGCCCTAGTTATGTAGGTATTTAATTTCACGAATTTCATACTTTAAAGGTAGGTCACCCTTCCTGACGACCGACATTTCTCGACTCTCGAGTGGTATATGACATATAATATACGAGTATACCAGGTTAAAAACTATAATATACAAGTTCATAGTCTGGCAGTCGATTTTCGCACACCAATAGCTGCTATCGCACTAGAGGTAACCTAGAGGTATTATAATAATATATACGCTCGAGTGCGATATTCCGATCGGTTATCTTACCGCATTAGTGATGGTACTCGAGTTCATATGTATATATAGTGCCTCGTTAAAAGTTTATTTTTTTTTTGTACATTAATAATAATAAAATACGAACTTTTAAGCCCGTCTCATCCCCCCTCCCCCCGACCTTGCGGTTTCCCTTTGGCAGGCGGTTTAATACGGGTGTATATTATTATAATAATATGTATGTATAGAGCTACTTAATACAATATTATACGTATAGAGGTTAATGTCTTCTACACGACGATAACAACCCCTCGACGTGCGCACCCCGCTCGCGTGGAACCCGAAGTTTGTGAGGCCCCCGACACACACATACACACACACACACACACACACACACACACACACACACACACACACACACACACACACACACACACACACACTCGCATAAATATCGATCCCCGCAGCAGCCATTTACATATACCTACCGCAACCACCACCGGACAGTGCTGTTAAATCAGTCTCGTGCGGTAGACAGGTATATATAGATAGGATCACACATACATGTGCACGGCTGCACAAGTGTATCACCACGACCTTCTGACCATCACCCACCTTCACGGCGAGGCGTGAGGTGTGGTGTGCAGTTTTCTTCCGTCCGCAGACCTTCGGAGCACAACGATTTTCGCGTGTCATACGAGTTACAACTATTAAATAACATTAATGTAACAATATAGTATCACAAACACGAAACCGCACCAAGATAACCGAATGTGTGTGCAGCGAGTACGTATATAAATAATAACGTATAGAGAAAACGGTGCGAACAATATACAATAATTATTAGTGTTATATATATGCGCCGTACACACGCAGTCCGCCGAGCTCCAGAATGCCCGCGAACATCCTTTGACGGTGCAGGGTTGGTGGGTCGACGGACCGACAAAGTGGCCTGCATACTGTACAGTGGTTTCCGTTACTTCGAGTTGAGTGTAAAACGAAAATAACATTAAATATTTATTACCTAGATGCTTGATCGTCTCGGACAATCGACAGTGTGGTGTATGCACATGTATGTGTACGTACCTCTAGAAATTATGAATGGCACTACAATTTTTACGTAAATCGTATTATGAGTTAATAATTGTTATAATATCAAATTGATTTTCCTGATACGTACATCCATGAATCGCGAAATCATTTGACAATAGGTAACCGCCATTATATTTTATAATTTAAACTTGTAGCATTGTTGATCTATTGTTGTTCTTTTGAAATTATTTTTGCATGGCAGAGAATTTATTATACCATTCAAATATTATGTATTTAATTAGACCGTTAATATCATGTCATTAATTATTACGAACACGATGGTTGTATACAATTTGTTTTACAACAATGCATGCAAAGCCGCGCAGAGGGTATAGTCGAAATAATATATTGGTATAGATTAGGGGGGCTTAATTTCCGCCACGACTAAGCCCCCCTCCCAAAGCATTACCCCATTTACGCTTATGATGCGGGGCACCTATTTATTATATAGAAACAGACGGCTGTCCGACTTTTTTTTTTTCAACCATAATGTCTCCGGATTTTGTGTTGTTACACGCTCCGATAGGTTAATTTTATGGCGATATGACATGCATAATGATATTATCATTCGGAACGAGTTGACCTGACTAAATTATCTCTGACTAAAAATCCACAATGACGTCACGGCGTACCTATACATGCCGAATACGTCCCTCAAGGTACATCCACTAAGGTTACTAAGGTTACCGCAGTGTGCTCATATACCATCATGGCGTATGCATATATGCGTGTAACTGCAGACTATTACCACTATAGGTTCCTACCTTTTATTATTGCAGGATATTGCGGTAAAACCATATTATCATAGATACTTACATTTATTTTTTTGTTTTAAGTGCGTAGGTACGGGGTCAGGTTAGGTTAAGCATGCTCAGCGATCACCCTCTTTAACCTTTAATAATGCATTATTCTGGTTCTGGGAATTTTTAAGTTTTCTCAAAGTCGTCGGTATTATGAAGACTATTTTTCAAATATTTAGATTTTTTATAAATTCATATTTTCTATCGACCTTTTGTATTGGTACCTACCTGCTAGAGTCCATATTGAATATTTATAACAATAATATAATATGCAAAACGTTACCGTATTGGCTTATAATATAATATTATTACTTAAACTACCTGCAGGTATTGTTTACGTCTTAAAAAGTTTGTGTAGACTGCACTGCAGTGTGTGTGTAATTACAGTGGACTTGACTTATGGGCTCACGGATAACGGCGTTCAGTCGATATGACCCAAAATCGACCGGACCTAAATAGATTTAAAAAAAAAGGGTCTGTTAAAAGACTTAAATGTTGCTCAAGGTCCCTTCCAATTTTACACCAACAATAAATCGATAGAAAATGTAAACATTTTTAGTAAAATTTTGAAAGGAATTAAAGTTGTTTGTGTTGTATAGTGGTTTCAATTCGTACCTTTATATTATTACAACGCTAATATTATTATTACGTACAACAATCGCTATCGCATTTCACATCACCGAGGCACAACATTTAATAAGCGATTCCAGTACGGACGGCGTATGTATATTTTCCAAAATGGTCGAAGGTGACGAGAAACCAAACTGAAGTAAATGGATTTTTAATAAATAATATTATTATGTAGGAGTTGACAATTAATAAAAAAATTTTTTTTTTCGTTTCGACCCGTAATTTTGCCCATGCATTGTAATATATTCAAATACTAGGTGTGTATTCGGTTTTCAGACTCACTTTGTGCTGGTATTCCTAAGGTGAGACTATTATATAAACGTCGTATTATTCTACAGTTGTAAAATTGACCTTTATAAATGTATAATTGCTAAGTGTTATAAAAATAGCGTGCGCTTGTGTGGACGAAAAAAAAACATCTTTAGTACCTACATTACATGTGTGATATGTAAATAATATGTAAATATACAGTAAGTGTGTATATATTATATATGCTAGAAAAATATAAATTGACTGCAACGAGTCAACGGTCGTTTTTTTTGTATTATTATTATTAGCGTAACACCTCTGTTATTGGAATATAAGTAGGTAAGTAAAGGTACGATAATAATATTATGGACGACGTGCCTATGTATTATGACGTGAGCAATGGGCACATATAATACGAATATGATGTCGGTTATAGTTTTTATGTAACATGCAATCAGGGTCGGCGTTAGGGGTGGGCGAAGAGGGCTTATGGGCAATCGATGGCCTCAACAAAATTGTAATTGATTATTGTTGAGAGGGAGGTGCAAGAATATTCGTGGCTCCAGCACTGCACACAATGTGTCGACAAGGTTCATGCGGTATATACGTTTCCGATATACTTCGGATACCTAACAAATTTCTAACAAAATATTGAAGATAAAATATAGTTCCAGACAAATACGAATCCCAGCGTATTTTATTTTCAAATTTTATACGAAATAAGCGACCATTCTCCACGTATGTATTTAAAACGTAGTCAGAGAGCAAACATCCAATATTTAAATCGGGACAAATTGATATGAGTTCACCAAACGCATTTTGGATATCTTGAAAAGGTAAAAATGGTAATTCAAAATAGTTCAAAGCAAATGGCGACAGTGCTTCAAAGTTGCAGATAAAAATCGTACTCGTAATCCTGTTTCACCGCTTTATACGCACCTCCTGCAATGTGTCCCGTGGGGAAGTGACCGGCCGTCGTTTTATTAATATGATAGAATCTTCCACAGTTGCATTTAATTCGGTAAACATTCCTGGGAATCCGCCGAGAAGACTTGAGAGTTGAAAGGCCTAGCTTGTGTCGTGATTTAGCTTAGTTAAGCTGATAATAGAAAAATAATACTCCGGTAATGTGTATAATGTGTAAAAATACAGTTTAACAATTTTTTCTATCGCGTCTCGGTGTTAGTGCTGGGTGGCTCTCCTCAAGTTTTCATATCATGTAAATTATTCATCTACGCTCATATAATGGTTATTCAATAAGTAGTTATCAACTGGGGTGACATGTCGACATGTCGTTCAAGGGTGACATGGACCCAGCAAAGGGGTGACATAAAATGTCTACAAGAATAGAGGAAAAAATATGAGAATTATTAAGTTTTTCGAATAAAATCGTATTTATGCCGCTGTGGTGTAATCGCCACTAATGTAACAACGGAACAGAATACAATATGTAATAATATAAACATATAATATATAATACTAATTTATGTATTCATTATTATTATTATTTTTTTTTAATTTGGCAATTTAAAGTGTTCATTGAACCTTGGAAATCAAATAAGTGTATACCTACTTATTATTTTTCTGCATGCTATATTTTTTTCACATAAAATGAAAAACACTCATTATTCTATAACGCACAATTTAAATTGATTAATATATTTATGTTAGAGAGATAAAGTGTTGGGTACTAAAGAGGCTAAGGGTGACATGAAATAAAAAAGGTTGAGAAGCCGCTGCAGGTTTATTGTAACCATGATTATAATGTGTACATTATATTCTAATAAAGGTGAAAAAAAAGAAAACGATAGGAAAATATAACATTTTTCCCTAGTAAATTTTACCATTTTGACATGCCTCATCTAACTTATTGTCCTGCAATTATCCATCGACAATAATATTACAAAGGTGAAAATCGTGTCACGAGCAGCGTATATTATTCAGAAATTATGGAAAACAAGATTTTTGAGATATTCTCGGCATTATTCTGTAGGATAACAAAATAGAAATCAAAATTAAAATAATCACGTTGTATTTAGTGTTATACGAGATTTTGGTTAAAAAATGCTAATTTTTGAATAATTTTTTTTGTTTGATATTTATGGTTCGATTGTGTATGTTAGTCGATAGCATACATGATAAAATAGCTTTGAAATTAAAAACAATTACAATAAAAACTTGAAACTGAGACCCAGGCTCGGTTTTGTTAAAAACAAATATAAATTGCCCATAACTGGAAAACAAAAAGCTAGTTTACCCAAGTGTTTTTCATAACTCGAGGAACATTATTATCATATATGACGGCCACGGGACACACTGTATAATATAGTTCTTACAACCTACATGGCAACAGAAATGATTAGTATTTTGGTTTTGCTCATACCGGCGGGGAATTCGACAAACGAAAATGACGATAAATCGCACGATATAATGTTATTTTTTGTGATCGAGATTCGAGAGGGACAATATAATATAATATTATTTAATTGTGGGACAGTAGCTGCGATGACGTGCGCGCCTATATACAATGGCAGCATAATACGCTCAATTGACCAATTATGGGCTAAACACTTGAATGTCTATTAACACAAACAAAGTTCATGTCCGGTATAGTCGCGGTACCATTATTGTTTGTGTACAGCGTAAGCGTATTTACTGAATAAATTTTATTAATTCGTTGACGTTTACAAAAAAAACTAAATCATACCGTTAAATCGATACCGATTGGGACCTGATGTCCGTGCAACTTCCGTAGTGCAGAATCTATATATTTTATTATTATTAAACTATGTGCATGGTACCAATGTAATTAGTTTATAAATAAAAAAATTTTAACAAAAAAATAAAATTAAAAAAAAAACTCAAAATAGGTAGTATCACTAATGGGTAATGGGTTCTTCCCTCAAAAGCTTCACATGCAACTCTTCTCTCTCACATCTGCTTATTGTTCTGAATAATAATAAATTGTACCTTATAAAAACCAAAAACAAAATAACATACCTAGTCTGCGTTGTTGAAGAATAATTGTAAAATGTCTTCAATTATATTTACTACCTATTACCAATACGCGTTTGCAATTATTCGACACAGCTAAAACGATTTCAATTTAATAACGCCTGTTAAAAAAAGTAACATTATTATTGCAATATTTTCGAAAAATGTATTTAAAGGTCTTGACCGATAAAAGTATTTATTTGTCTCGATTATGTTCCGAAATTTTTTTTTAATAAAATCATTCGATTGAACGTATTTGTTTTTCATATCGTCATAAAATATTGTTATAAATAAATCGACTATTTGCACGCAAATATTACCGAAAAACCACGAAAACGCGTGCACTAGTATCATATATGCATACTCCGTGCGATTTGATTGGTTTAATATAATTAGATATCGTGTAAGACGTAATTATACTATTATTAGGGGAATAATGAATAATTAATATCGCGATATAATATTACAACCCGAAGATGTGCTTTGTCGCTTTGAGTGTATAACAATTCACGTCAATACACTCACTATTTGTACGCGCACAGTAGTTATTATAATATAATTCGTATCGAATATAAAAAATAAATGAATCGATTTTAGCATCATTCATGAGTGTAATATTATTATGATGGGGGTGAGTTTGCCAAGTTTATTATTTATCGTGCGTGCTGGCCAACTCCTCTGCACATAGTCCTAAAAGTATCATATCATGTGACCGGTAAGTAGGTATCGTGTACATGTTAAGTATATATATTTTTTTAATGCAAAACCGGTAGTCTAACTAACAGGAGTCCATCGCGCTATACCTATATTTAATTCTGTTTGAATCATTAATATTATTCTTATTGTTATTATTGTAATTATTATGTAATTTCGAGATGTCCACGGTGTGGCCGCCACTGCCAATTTATATTTCATTGGTCCAATTTGTTACAAAGTCCCTGTGTCACCGCTGTCGTAAATACACGTCACTCTGCACAACTCTGGTGCACCCACACAAGCTCGTTATACCTAATTGTTGTATATTATTATATTTAACGACACACACACGTCTGTCTAAATCGTATATTATTATGCAGTCTGGCGTGTTTAAGTATTTGGCAATAATACTATATATGATATATATAATACGTCTGATGTAGGAACAATTTACGATCTAATAATTGACGTTTGGTACGCACCTATATATGTTCGCTGTATTGAACAATAGTAATAATAATAATAATAATAATAATAATAATAATAATCGACGATGTAGTCTCTTGTACAACATGTCAAAAGAGAGGAGTCTTATTATATATCAATTGGAATAGATTGATCGGCAATGAATGTCTGTACATAACGACGTGAAAGAGATATTATACTTCGAAAAACAATAAATAAATTATAGATCATCAAACGACTGCACACTCGACCACGTTGAATTTCGACAACGCGATGTCTTATCGATAAATCGGACCGGTAAAAATTGTAGTTTGCAATTTTTCTACACTATAGTGTAATATTTAAAATACTATTTAATTAAAAATAATATTTAAGATACATAAACTCATTTATTCGATATTATTATAAATGAATACATATTTTCGAGTACATTATATTAGCTGTAACACGCATTTCCTACATAGTAATATTATACAAGTGAACTTGTTTTAAAATGGACCAAATCGAGGGATATGGTCGGGATTACCTGCAATGCTACATCTAAAATTAAGTAACATAATCATTTGGAGAGTATACCTGGGTAACAAAATCACGTCTTACTCAAATTTTGAAAAGTTATGGCCTTATGGGTGCGTGAGAACGAGATAGGACTTAGGACGTTAGGTTAATATTTACGAAAATTCTATATTATTATAATACAAGCGAATGTTATTATAATGTAAAATATTTTACACTGATGTTCTTACATATATACATATACATACATACTGTAATACTTAGTCAGGTATCTGGCCTGACAAGAAGGGAGGGGAAGGAAGAATTCCCCTGAGTCTGCAATTTTTAAGAAGGCTCTGGCATTTGGCTCAATTTTTTTCAGAATACAATTAAAAATAAGAATTTGATGACCACGGTCATGTGCATAGTAGTCAACGAACTATATAATATAATCTAATAACTCTAATACTAAAAGTATGGCGTAAGCTCGTGGATACTTATGTATAATATTATTATAGATTGATTAATATCAATTATTTTTAACTGACGGTATGATAAATGAACAACAAAGTTGGAACTTGGAAACCACCTCTACATTATTATTTAATAGGTGTTTATTTTTAAATAATATTTGTAGTATTGTTATATTTGTAGGTTTTCCGGTCAGGACCAAGGACGTTTTCCGAGAAAATTTTGATACCGTATTACGTGATATGCGCAACTGTTTCGGAATAACATAATAGTGATCTTGTAAACATAATATCATACGCAGTAAATCTCATACATATTTACGAGTGAGTGTAACCACAAGTTAGACTTATATAATAATAATATGCTTCAAGGGCGCTTTTGATGGAAGTTTTTCGATGCACCCTCAAAGAATTTCCTTTTACTGTTGTTCTGTTGTTCAAAATATCCCGCGTTCATGATATAATCCCTTATTCAAAATACCTAATTCCCATTAAAACTTTCTCAAATTTTAAATAATCACATTATTACATTTTAAGTTGGTTTAACGTAATGATAAATATAATAATATAATCCCAACTGAATATTTTCAATTATAAAATATCACAATGAATATTTGTAAATATATAAATAAAATATGTATATATATATATATATATATATATATAGGTACTTCACATTCATTTATATTATTTAAGTTATTTTTATTTAATACTACCGGTTTATGTTTAAAAATTAGTCTGTATTCAACCTAAATCTATACAATAAATGCTTTTAAATTGAAACAATTTATATTTTTTCACATGAATTATCATTAGTTTTTTTGTATTTTAATAATTTTATGTTTTAATGTAGGTATCTACCTCTTTTTTTGTCATTTTACTTGTGTGACAGCAACCTGCAAAACCTTTACACTTATAATTTACATACTTATTAAACATAACGCTATATACAAATATATTTTTACTGAATCTGTGTAAACTATGTAACTTAATTTTGTGTTTTGTGCTTTTTTACTTTGTTAGCTATTTACAAAGTTAATTAAAAAATTTTTGGTTTTAAAATGTCGCTTTAACCCTTAACAAAATAATAAGATTAGAAAAAAAACATTCAGACCGGCAGCAACACAATAAATATCATCTCACAAGCGTATAAAAAAAAATAATGCCACTATAACTTATTAATCGAATGTATTGCAAAGGGCTATTATCCCACAGAGTTACTTAACTATTATTACTATTACGATAACATTGCACAAAAAATCGTACTTATATACATTTAAGAAGTCAAATTAAGGTATGTTCGGATACAACATAATCTCTATCCCTTACCTACTGGCTGTATAATAATGGAAAATATATCGAAAAATATATGTCGTTTATACTCAAGCGGTATTAATTTAGATTGAAAAATAATATGATTGTTATAAATTAAAATTTAATATCAATATAAATTGTAAAATTAATTGTTATATTTGACCTGCTCAGAGCCAGTGGGATGCCATGATGTGGATATAATTGAATTGACATAATAAAATGCAATGAAAAATAATTCTGAGGTAATTTTAAATATTTGTATTATTAAGAACCGGGGAAGTCGGTCTGCCGTAAAGTTAAGTTCAAAATTGTTTGTTGACTACAAGATAGTTTACACATTTTGTTCTTTAGACGAATATGAACTTGTGTCTATGCACCTATTTTCTATAAATTTTAATTTCTGTAGGATCTAGAGTATGCTAATAATAAATTACCAAGCGTTCTTACAAACAAGCATTTTATCATTATACATAAATCTAAAATAAACTGAAAATTCTCGTTTTTTTTTAAAAAAACCTTTTCTCTTGAGTTTTACAAAAGGACTGTGATGTTTTTCATAAGAACCAACAAGATCCGACTCCTAGTAGGAAGTGACTAGTAGCGATAATTCTGGAAATTGAAGATCGAAGCATTTCTCTAAAACATTTACAAAAACACACAAAAAAAAATACATATTATTGTTTGATCAATAACTCAATAATATCCACTCGGAATCTATAAAACAAAATTATTTGAAACATGGAATGTACTATATAGTTTAGAGGTGAACCAGATTTTTCAAGGCATGTTATTTAATGGCGCGCATTGGGCGCAAGAGTGGATCCAGGGGGAAGCTGCACTGGGGGCAATATATGAAATATGTTTTTAATTTAAGTGTCACCCTTCATAATTAGATTTTGGATCCGCCCTTGATTGGGTGTATATTGTGTGGATAGTATAATCGAAATCCATTACGCTGCATACAATTAATTTCGAAGATGTCACTTTAATTATTCAATCTAAACCAAATACATGAGAGTAATCATCAGTGTTATGAATATTATATTCAAGGTCTAATCGAATCAAGTTATCACTCATCGTAGTTCTCACCATACATAATCTAAGGAATTATACAATTTTAACTCTGCGGATACATATTTTAATATACAAGCATAATATAGAGTACCTACTAAAGTGTACCTACATAATATTATCTATTTACTGCTCGCCAACACAGATAATTTTCGGGGCCTAAATCCAAGGTCAAAGAACCATTATGACTGCGAATTGTTCTGATTTTAAACGAAATAATGTACACTTCGCATATTATTATTATATACGCATAGGGTGCTGTACGTGGCGACAAATATTGGGTCTGATGGATTAGGCATTGGGTTGATGCAATAACAGTTCGCAGCCCGCGGGCAGTGTTTACGCCAATATAATACGTATAGACTTGGCATAAACATCGTCTATTTATCGCCGTCGCCCGTCGACTCTTGTCGGATTATCTCGAGGTGATGTGCGAAACAACTTTAACTCGCTATAATATTGTACAGGAAAAAAATAACGTAATTCGTTTTCAAACGTTATTTTAACACAACATTATTAAATTATGTACATTTTTTCATTACGTATAATATAACTGCTGCAGTGGAGTAAAACGTTACATTATTATGTTTTGTACTAATATTGATTTTTGAATCTGCTTTTTTTTTTTTTAATTTTAGGGAGGGGATTTACTAAATATCTACTCGACTAAAAATAAATTGTTTAACTGAATACTGATCGGTTAGTTCACTTGATTCTATAAGACAAAATATCAAGGAGAGAATATCCAGTACTTATCAATACCTACTAAAATATCCAAGTCCAAATACCCAAGGTCAAAATATACAACGGATTTAAGTCCCAGGTTAAAAAAAAAGGATAGGAAAAAGCTCTAATAAAAAAATATATATATATGTATTTAAAATAGCGAGGGGTTAAAAAAAGATGATGGCTGTTAAAAGTTTCTAATACATTATATTTTAATGAAAAAATAAACCCATTAATAATAATACCATTATTTACTATCTATATACCTACCTATTGGCTATTTATTATTGGCACTGATTAATTCACTTGGCAATCATTAACAAAATATATGTTTTACTTTCTTGATTTTGGATCGGAATGAAAAAAATCTGAATTTTGAAAAATTCAAGATTTTGTTGCGAGTAGGAAAATAGTAAAAATGTAACTCAGTCATAATGGGTAGGCGGGTAATTAATTTAGCCTCAATATAAGATATTAATGAAATAGATCCGATATCATGTCCAAGCGAGGTATATGTAGATGAGTTTGATCCATAAAAACGTTGGCGTGTTCAGCCTTGAAAACTATATTTTTGAACTTTCCTTTTAAACTAGGTATGAGAGGTTGAAAGTTGGATGATAGCTTATTTAAAAGGGTTTGCCCAGTAAGTACGAAATGTGAATTTAAAATTAAAAAAAATTAATTTACTTGTTTAAAAAAAAAATAGTCAATTTTAGCTAGATTTTCCTTTAGCAACCTCAAATATCTAAAACTGGAGAATGAATTTTGTTGTTATTATCTTATTAGAATCATAATGAATAGAAGTGCAGTGAAGAGTTTCAGACTTTTATCTCTAACAGTCTTTTCATGACAGACCTTTAAATTTGTACATCATAAACATACACACACATGTGTATAGATAAGAACTATAAGTACCAAAGGCTAAAATTCGATTAAAGTTTTAAGAGGACTAAAAAGTACCTACGAGGTAAGTTCAATAAGAATAGTACAACCAAAGTACTAGAGCATAAAAAAACAAATTTAGAAGCAAACCACTATAATTTCGTATAGGCACTTGAAAATAAAGTGAGTTCTAGTTCAGATAATTTCCCATTTCGAGCATTGACTAAAGTACAACTTGGTTAAACTCTATTGCAATAAAATACATTTTACGATATGACTATAGTGACTATAGGTACTATAACAGTATCTATATACGATGGTATACGATGACCGTTGGCGTTAACACAATAATAATAATAATAATAATAATTTTATACCACCTTAATTATTGAGGTATCCGCTGTTATCAGCCCGCTATGTACTTTACTCGTGGTGTGGAGTTGCGTAAACATTATTATATTATGATAATATGCGTACTGTCGTATTTTATATTTTATAGTTGTTTTTAACACCGACAACAAACGAAACACGGTTTTAAGCAGGAAAAAACTGTTTGACACAAAAAAATATAAATCATACACACCGCTATATTATAAGAGAACATGCACCCGTATGTGTTGTCTCCGTTTTGCTAATGCATCGTAATAATATTATAGAAAAATGTACGTCCAGAATTTCCAATTGTGTGTTGTTAGCTTAAATATTAGAGTGAATCGACCTATTATCAAACTTAAAGTTAAGAATATTACCCGTCGTTTTTTTACGATGTTTAATTTTTTTAACCGAGTCATGAGTAGGTTTGTTCAATATTTGTAATTGAAAATGCTCATAATTCACTTAAAAATTAAATCATCACAAAAAACCGACGAGAGAACACTGGTGATGTCCTAACCTATAAGTTTGATAATTTTTAGTCAGTTCACTCCAATATCAATACCTAAAATTTATAATATAAAATATATATATGTAAAATTTATAATATTATGTCGAACTATATTTGTAAGATGGATACAACGCATGCGGGTACGATATCCTTTTAGTATTACATCGACGCTATGAGTATATGACAAATTCAAGGGAGTAAAACAAAAAAGTAAAGAACTATAGACGTTTTGTCTTTTTATTAACTCTAATCCTTTGTACAACATTGACATATAATATTATAATAATTAACAACGTGTATTATTATTAGCGCACAAACAGATAGCGTGCCTATGGGCCATCTTAAAAATGTCGAGTTTATTTTATAGGTACGATGAAGTGTAACCGCTGGGTCACTTCTTTTTTTCATGTAACTCGTGTCATTTTTAATACTGGCACATATGATATGCTCATTGTAAATGAAGTTTTACAGATTGTATGATATATTAAAAATTAAAAAGGAATAAAAAAATGTTATCGGTAATATTATATTATATTGTAATGTAAAACGCAATTTTCCACACCACATTTCGTAATGTAATATAGATTATGCTGAAAATATTATTATTATTATTATTGATTTACACCTGTGCAGTTTTGGATACACTTCTAATAACAAATCTATCAAGACGACATGACGTAATAGTACCCCTGATATTAAAACCCAAACATTTTTTCCGTACCCAATTTGCCTGCAGCAGAAGACCGCAGACACCGAGGGGTATATTTCCAAGAGTGCAAAAGTTCGTTAAGTCCCATAAAGGCGTGCAAAAATATAATATTCTCTCTAATCAAAATTGCTGTTCTTTGCAAATTTGTGGAATTATATTTACGAGTTGTGCGGTTTTACGGTGAGGTATAATTACTTTACGCCGCTCCATCTATACACATTATTATGACATGTATATTATGCTCAGCGAGTGGGCACACACTCGCAAAAGACACACACATAAATCTCGACGGCGAGCACATAATATGCGGTAACTATAACTTAATTAAGCTTCGTAGGAAGAAGCGGGCCCGAATGGGATTATAAATAATATAATAATAATATATTATGGGCGTACCTACGCAAATAAACGTCGGCACTAATGTCACGCACCTAGGGCGGGGAGGGGTTCGCAAATGCGTGTGAGGATCCTTTTGGGCGAATTTTTCACTTTCCATTTTCTTCAGATCTGTAATACGCTGCACGCACACATTATCTACTATAATGCACGACATATACGTGCCATTTACCAGGAGCGGGCAAACTTTTTTGATTATGATCTACTGAAAATGGCCTAACATAAAACAATTTTTATTATTGTCGAGTCTTATCATCATTCATCACTAATATTAATAATAACATATATTTACATACAATACTGCTACAATATAAATAATAATAAAATTAAAGTGTATAGTTATCTACAAATTAGTGTTTCAAAATAAATTACCATTGTACAGGTTGCATTATTGCTGCAGGCTTAGAATCATGTTATTGGAACATATATCGTTAGCCAGATAATAATATTTTGATAAATAGTCTCGATAACTGTGAAATGAAACCGGAAGTCGGGCAGGATTAGATTTAGGACTTATTGGTATATTTTTTAAATTACTCCGTAATGTGTTCTGATATCTCTAAAAACAATATTGGAGATTTTCGTAAAATCAATAGAGTAGTTTTTGAGTATATAAGTTACAAACATACATTTGGTTTTAAGATGTAGTTTCTTTAATCGAGTCCATGCGATTTCATGCATTTACCACATCTGTCCGTGTAACCAATGGCAGCCATTTATTAAAAAAAAAAGTTTCAACTTTCACCGTGAAACTCAATATTCTTGTTTGAGGACCTCTTTAAAATGCGAATTTCTTAAAATTCTTTCATAGCGGGTTCCTATATCAGTCAGGAAAAGTTCTTTTAAATAGAGAGATATTATATACCTCACGGTTAGGATTTATAATAACTAATACTTAAAACTTACTATATTAAATAGTATCATGTGATATAATATGAACCTAGGCACATTTTTTAAGACTCCGCGTGGATTTTTCTCGGCGAGCCCGGAATGTAGGAAATTAAATTAAACAAATCAACAATCAATTTGGCGATATGTTGAGTGCAGTAAAAAATAAAAATTATTCACTTTCCTAGCTCCACCACCGTTGGTGTGGGGTGGAAAACATTTCTGGAACATTATTTTAATATTTATACCGGATTACACGTAAATACCTGGATAAATCCTCTTGGCCCTGTTCCTGAAATCAGTTTCAGGTTGTTATGAAATTTAAACTAGGTAGGTACATATAAACCGTACCTGAATATTCTAGACTACTGTTTAAATTTATAACTATGTATGAACATATTATTTTTGTGTCTTATCATATTTCATATTCTTTTTCTTTTGTTTTTAGTCTTTTGTTCTTTTTCTGTCTCTGTTTCTGTTTCTGTCATTGTCTCTGTCACTCTATCTCTCTCTCTCTCGCTTTAAAAATGTATTTTATTAATATAATCATTCATGCACAAACCATCTATCTACATCCCAAGTATGCTTAAATGAGGTAGATAAATCACTGGAATTTTATATTTCAGTTTTATTTATGTAGTTTTTGTTTTATTACAAAATAAAATAATAGATTATATAACCAACAATTAATTTCGTTTACAACATATACTGAATATAGCTTTTATATTGTATACCTAGTCGAATAAATAGCGACTAAATGAAAATACCACGGAAACGTCAAATTACAAAAACTGAATAAAATGTTTCTAAATTTTCGACAAGTATGGATACAATAATAAACTTTTTTCATACCATACAATTTTATACTTCCGTGCTAATATGTATTATACATTAGTATCTACTGTATCTATACCTACCTATTTGTCTGAGTTTCGGAGTTCATAATTGTTGTTTTTTTTTTTTAATTTCGTGTATTGAGATTGACACGACTCACTAAACTATATCACTGACTCAAGGGAACCAACAAAAGCCTGAGAACGATATTCTGTGAAATTATTATGACCCAGACCGAAATTACTTTTGGCAAACTTTGGATACATTAAATATGTATATTATTTCCACTTAATATATACTTATATATAGTCTCGAAGGAAGTACAAAAATATAAATTTGACGTTCTTGCAAAAGTTATCTAATTATATTCAAATAAAAATGTATAACATTTTTATATTATGCTTCGTATTAAACTTTTGATAAAAATATTAAAAAATTAAATTCTAGTTATGGAAATAAATTGCAATTATTTTTGAAGTTTTTCTGTTTAAAAATTTTGCTAAGATGTAAATATGCCATTATAGACGTTTAGCTTAGATGTTTGTATGGATTTGAACGAAATAATTTGTAATAATGATAATAATAATGATAAGTATCTAATTTTCACAATCAAACCAAAATTAAACTTTGAAACATGTATTTTTATTCATTTTTTTATGTCAGTTCCGTTTACCTTAATCTCTGCGGACCCCGCTTGATGAGTAATTTATATAAATGATATGTTTTATTTTTATTTTGATTGCGGACACGCCGATGAGCGGTTATAAGTGCAACTCAGCCACCTTGGTTGGTAATTTGCGAAAATTAAATTATATGCATGCTTATACCTGATCTGCCCGATGAGCCATATCAGGCAACCAATAAACAAAAAAAAAATACCAATTTATACTAAATATCTTTATAATTCTTCTATAACCAATAGCAACCGTATATAAGGAAATATTTCCTTCGTAAATCTTAAAATCCCTGTTTGAGCAACTCCCCGGATCGGGCCAATGGAGTCCAATTGCGAATCTAAACCATCCCGGGTGTCACACAAACGCATACGAAAAAATCCATTCAAATCGGTCCAGCCGTTTAGAAGGGGTTTAGTGACATACACACGTACAGTAGACTTATATATATACAAAGATAATAATCCGTAAGTAATTATCAATAGGCAATAACTGCCATTCGGAAACGGAAAAAAATGAACAGTTTCAAACACTTACATTGCATGTACAATGGTTCAGCTTAAACAATTTCGATAATATTTTGATAACACTGTAATGGTTAAAAATTATAAATATTTTAAAACCAATTAGTTAAACATCATAATTAATGCATAACTCAATTACGTTAAAAACATTAAAATCAAATAATTTTTAATGAAGTTGAATGTTTGTAAAAAAACTTAGAAATAAGCATAAAATATTATGTTACCGTCTTGAAGTCAAATGACGCGTGTAATGACTCGGGAGTTGCATTTCGTTTGAGGTGATTATTAGTTAGTACTAACCAAATAACATTTTTAATGTTAATTCTCATTATTGGTTGGGGTTGGGTTATACATTTTATGCTTAAGAAAAAAATGACAGGTAAGAATAACAGATTCGGGGAGGGGGGGGGCGGCGCAACTACAAATATAAAACATTAATTGTTCTAACTAATTTATTTATTTATAGTTATGTTAGTTTTATCATTATTGAGATTTCAAACAGGTCACATAATATTATGAACTACACGAAATTAGAATATTTAATGAATAGCAGAAATATATTATAATTGATCATAAATTAATATTTTTTAACCTACGAGGATACCTTTTCAACGAATGCACGTTTTTAAAATATTAGTTTTAAAAGTGTTAAGCTGTATATAATAGAATATATGTGTATAGTATCCTGCAGTTTACTGCAGTACTTTACACATTAGTGTATTACACATAATAACTTTTTACCAAATTTTAATTTTAATCATCCATTACGAGCGTATTAATTAATTTTCTTTTAGTCAATCATTTCAACTACAGATATGCTGTAATTAAATCCACTCCCATATTATGTTCAATTCCGACAAATAATGTGCGCACTCGTATATTATACATATAGTTATAGTCAAAAGACGCGCAGAGAACATAATAATTTCATTGATCAATTTGTTCAATCAAATGTGCTATGCATAATGAAATAATGTATGTTCATACGACATATATATATATATATATATATGTTGGGTATGATTGTGCGTAACATAAAAAGTGATATAGCCCCACGATTATGTTATAATATATTTAACATGCAAATATACTGTCATTGATTTTATTACAGACAATTATTCGTCATAACTAGGGCTCGAGACTTTTAACATTTGCTTATTTTTATGGTTTGACATAAAATCTAGCAAAGTGTTGTGGAAGTGTATGTCATGTCACAACACGTTCAATTATGAAATTTTATAGTGTTTTTTTCAACGATTTAAATAAAAAAATGCTTTTTTTTATAGTTTTTCTGATTTTTTTAGTAGGATTTATAATGACACGTGCTACTGATAAAATTTAAAATTTTTGTTAATTTAGGGTTTTTTTTTGTTTTTATTCAAGGCAAAATTAAAAATGGTTTTTCTGCTTTGTATCATACGAGTATTTCCTAGTAATAAACACGAGACTCGTAGTTTCTCGCTAATCGACCTTATAGTTAAATTGTTTTTCAGTTATGTCAAAATATTTTTTTTGGAAATATATAAGAAGTATAATGAAAAAGTTAAAAATTTTTGATTTTTTTAAAGATGACATTTATTAAAATGTTTTCTAAGCATAAAAATTTAACTTTTCAGCTCTTATTTTGATGATTTTAAGTGTTTTAAAGTTATAAGTTTCGAACCCTGGTCATAATAGATCGTTTGTATATTATAAACATTGCACACTATAAACTTAACGATTTTGTTAATAATAATAGTAACCACAACAACGAAAATCTTACGAAAAAACAGTCAAAAATAAAATAACTTGTATCCAGCCTCAAAACATATATACTTTATCTTAAAATAAAATACATGTTACTGTTGTTATTAATATAATATGTTACTATGTAGCTACAACTACTATATATTTACATATAAATATTACATCGTTTGGGCAGTAGAGAGGGCACAGGATTTGTTTTGGAGGAGCTGTTGTGCTAATTTTCGCAAAATTACACCCTACGACACTACAGAAAAGTGGAGAATTTTCTAGAAATACATTTTCAAGAAAGAAGAAGACATTTCAGCGGGAGGAGTAATACTTTCCACTGACCAATCCCCTTCCTCGCTAATGTTATTAGGTATAATATATTATATCATTACAAAGAAATGGTCTATTATCTTGGTATTATATTATAAGTATAGCTGTATATAATTATGATGAAGCTGATAAACCGCTATTACTAAATCTTGCGCAAAAACGAAATAATGTATATTCATTTTCATTTATATTTTAAAGTATACCTAATATTAAAAAAAAATAATAAGCATTTTTTGAAGCTGTCTTTCTGGTGGGCACTTGAAAAATATACAACAGCCGTAGCTCGTAAGGCTATAGCAGTTTACTTATATATTATTTTTTATTATTACGGCGGAATGTAATAATATCGTGATGTAGTTCGAGTGTAGACTAAGAAGAACATTTTTGAAAAACTAATAAAAACCGAAGTTTTCGTTTATAATAGTTCGGTCATTCATCTCGGTTTCGTTTGCTTGTTCATTTTATTATTATTATTATTATTTTATTTATATATTACATGTGTGACACTTTGGATAACTACCAAAATACCCACGCTTTGTTACGCAACTGTAGAAAAACGTACATTAAAGTGAATAAAACTCAAATAAAACAAACCTAGTTATAAACTATTATTGATACTTAACTTTTGCGTGACAAAGTGTTTGAAAAAGTCAGTTCTTGACGGAACCATTCTTTAAGTTATTCAAATGAGTGTTTAAACTATACTATTTACATTTTTTTCTTGTTTACTTTAGACAGAATAGTTAATTTGCCTTCTTTTGTAGATAAAGTCAAATACAAGAGAATTCTGCTGTCTTAAAAGTTTTTCAAATTCGAAATGATTGCTAAGGACTTTTTCCGAACTTTTAAACTTATTTAAGTGCTTATGCAATACTACCTTAAATATAACCATGTTGACATAATATGTTATGACTGTAATAGTATTATAAATCTAAAATATTTCAACACGTATTAAGCATAATTTGAGGGTTAATAATTTAAATATTGCTGTTCGAAAACACTTAATAATTTGAAAACGTATTACGTCAAAAACGTTATTAATTTTTATTATTATCTAGTATTTGAGTAAGTAAAGTGATATTTACAATAAAAAAATAATACAATTTCTTGATATTATTGTTTACCGCTAAGTAGTTCTATTTACTCATTCATAGTACAATAATGAGTCCATGCATGTAAATATAGTGCTTTAAATAAAATTATCTAAATTATCCTGAAATTCTTAAGATCAAAGACTAGATACAACAAAACAAAAATTAATCTAACAAAAATATTAAACAATCAACCACACATACACACACACACACACACACACACACACACACACACACACACACACACACACACACACACACACACACACACACACACACACATTTAGGTATACATAATAAGTTGAATATACGCAGTAAATCCTAGACTTTGAAGTAAAACAATTCGGTTATTGTTATCGATGGTAACAAGCGTTAAGGCTTCGCTTTCGGCCTTTGCACGGATATCCATTAAAATAGTATTATCGAAACACGTAATCACCGCGCAGTGTCACAACAATTTCCGAAAAATACGAAAAACCAAGCGAACTGCGTTACGAGTGATTGTAATCGAATCGTTTTTAACGTACCTTCCCGTAAATGCAAATACCGTGATCGATGAAAATCGACTCTCGGAAAAACACACCAAGTCGCCACCGCCCACTGGTCACGGTCACACGTCTTGAACTATTGTCTATAGAGTATTATATTGTTAAATACCTACATAATATATTTTATCCACGGGTTGGCCATCGACACATAGTTTCATAGTCGCACAATATGATGACAAATAGTACGAAGAGCAGGAAAAGTATATATATAGCTATTACTATATAATATTAGTAAACAATTTAAAAAATGTTGAGTCCCAAACCGTATGAGTTCAAGTCTTTTGTGGCCGTTCTTATAATAATATCTTGTACGCACATGTAAATCGTATGCATTGAGTTGTAATTGATGACGACGATGGCGCCGACACGTCTCTCAATTGTGCCGTGTGCACCAGTTAAATAAATATAATTTAGAAAATAAAAGTCCATAAGGAAAAATCTCAACTTATCACTCATATATTAGACAGAGCCTCTGGTTGTGGAAGGGGGTGGATGCAGTTTCCCCACTTAATTTTAAATAGCAATTGTCCATCCCGTCTCTTATTTTGTGGTTTAAAATGATATTTTATTATTCTTTGTCTTTGAAAAATAAAATAATATTTGTTTTCATAGAATATTTAGATCTTATAATAAACAAGTTAAAAAATACCACTTTGACGAATATTTCACCGGTCTCCCTAGTATATTTTTGAATTTACTGTTATCAAACCAGTATTGCACAAATTCTGAAAATACTCACACAAATTCACACTAATGGTACACTAATGTTTAGCAAAAACAATTTTCAAAAATTATATTTGAGGGGGCGGGTAAAATATACATAACACTCTACGCGTCTGCGAAATTCCATGTTTCTAAATGCATTTTAAACGATTGACTATAATTCCATATACAATTTTAAAAGAATTTTATATTTAATATAGTAGTATATTACGAATAATGTCTATTTTCTTGTTAACCAATTGTAATAAATTATATGTACCAGTAACTAAGAATGGACACAACGGGTATATTATTATGATTTTATACCTACGTCAAAACTAGTTTTCACAACCCTATTTCGTCAAAACTGACTTAAACTAACTAAAAAAAAATTCAAATTCAAGTTTAAATGTATATGTAAATGAAAAAACTAGTTTTTACTAAAATGTGTAGGTATTATAAATAAAACTTAAGACCTGAGCGGCCATAGGGGATCGCGATGGACTGGCCGGTTATCAAATAAACTAAGATATCATCGATCTACTGGCTATCGAATCGATTGAGGTAATAATAAATGGTTAAATGTATAGCTGTGGTAAATATGTGTATGCCTAGGTATTTATGTCTCTGAGTGCATATCGTTCAGTTCGTTGGATGTATATGATCAAAGGCGGCTCCGGAGACTTGTTTGTGGGATGGGAGGGTGTCATAATTTCCAAAGAACTTTTGATAGTTATTTTTTGTAATTTTGTTTTCAACAATATACATTTTTGTAGAGATGTGGGCTTGGCGAGGGACGGAGCATGACCATTGGTCACTAGGGCACAAACTCCCTAGAGACGCCCCTGTATATGATGGTGACCCGCTTGGTCGCGTGGATAGACACGGCACGATGCGAATGTATACATGAGAGATGGTTCAGCAATTTGTTCTTGTTTTTAACAAAATCCTGCAGTTCAGGTGTTCGCATCACACGGATAATAATAACAAATAATATAATATATTTTATAAATATCAAGATAATAATATCACATCATGTGCACCGCTGTGCACGTTGTGGAGCATAAAAATAGCAGAACGGACCGACGGTGACGCTATAATAATCCACACGTGTATCTACCCGTGAAGTGCAGTGAAGTATTGTATAATATATAATATTATATTTTGCACGGATACCCCCCCCCCCCCCCCCATCATGTCGATATAACATCTTCATCTATAACCGCGTGGGCCACATCGCACGCGTGGGTTACTATAATAATACCATTATTGTAGTCATTACCAAATGTTGAACCATGTACTAACGCCGCGATAAGACCCAAAAGTGTAATGTATATATTGTGCACGCGCACGCTGACGCGTTTTTAATCTCGCGACCGACGGAGAGGCCGAACAGTAGACGTTTATCCTCTGCTCTCCGACGAGGGAGTGCGAAGTTCACTCGCTCGCGGCTATTCGCTATATAATATGATATAAATTCTACATTATTACCTTATGTACGCGTGTTGTTCTGTGCTGTGCGAGCTGTCGGACACACCTATAATAATATTATGTACACCGCCGCCTTGTTATCGTCGTCGTTCTTGTTCTTTACGTTTACAACGATAATAATGATATGATAATGTATTGAATTATAAATTAATATTATATCACTTTTGTTTTCCTCCCGTGTACCGCGTCACGACCACCGCATTAGGAAACGAAACGTTGCGATAGATTCGCGCGGTCGTCGACGGCGCGGCGGTGTCGTTAAAGTAAATTCATAACTTTAAAGTATTTTTATAAACGCCGAATATTCCGAAAATAGTCACATAACCGCGCGGTCGTCTTACGCGGTGACACACTCGAGGATGTCTAAATTTTGCTGGAGGAAACCCGTCGTGAGTATCACCTTTCTTTTTTTTTTTTCATTATTGATCTTGAGCTTCCTCAACCATGTCCATTTATATTTTGTAGAGGGGGGGGGGGGAGAGTTACGATTGGTTGATAAACAAACGGAAAGGATTCGTCATTAAAAACCCTGGTGGTCACCCGTCCGGGAAATAGCGACGTCGGCCGATGCTTGACCTCAGAACACAATAATCGTGACCGAGGCCAACCACCGAGCCACACCAGGCTATACTATTTGTTCTGTAATTATTTTCTAAATTTAAAAATTTATTTGCTGAAATTTGTAATGACCAATAATATAATTCATAATTCTAAAATGTACGACCAACGAAAAAAAGTGGTTCCTCCTCCCCAGAAAAATTGTCTTAATTCAACACTGCTTACGCTTGTACGCGTTGAATGGATCTGATTTGACGGTCCTATCAACATCGTTTAGTCAAGTACGACTATATAATATTAGTACCAACATAGACAATTTTATGCACCCAAAATTAATCTGTCATAAATGTGTGAACCGAGGTTGTTATAATGACTATAGGTATCGTTTTAAAAGCTTATAATTGGAGACGATTATCAAAACGAATGGCGGAAAAATCCGATTGAATTCTTTACGTATAGTCTTTTCAGAATTTTCGTTTAAAAAATGAATATTCATTCCAAATAACTTACGAACTGCGTTTCCTTTATAAATATTTTTTAACAATGCGGTTCGAGTTAAAAAAAATTATCCATTTATTATGTTACTATATGATATAGTGTACTAACGTGTTGCTGTACCCCATCATCACAGCGGTATGTAATCTGTGTTGTATATCAATATTAGCTAGAAACACAAATTAAAAACGGAGAGAGAAAATTATTGCAATATTATCATGCACAAGAACTTTACCATAACCTTAGATAAAATACGTTTTTGCATATAAATGTTCAGAACAAAACACACACACACACACACACACACACACACACAAAACAACCAACGTTACAGCTTACAGTAATTACCCGAATAACCACATAGATTTCGAACTCTATCAATATTGATGTAGTTTGTGTACCCTGTATACATATATACTATAACCGTCGGAAATATTAATAATTCACTCTTCCATTAGTGTCAGACTATCTCCAATACTGTCTTGCAGTATAATTGCACCTATGCGTAAAACGCGTATTTTTGAGATTTGACAAAATTTTGGCCATTATTATACGGTGCAAAAACTTAAAAGTTCACATCCCTGTTGTCGTAGGTAAGGATAGTAAAATAATATGGCGACTGCGAGGACTCGCTCGATCACTCTGGGACGACCACGACGACGACGACATACTATTCCCAGTACCCACACTGCGTTCCCGGTTGAATTTTACATTTTCTATCGATCGCCGAGTAATCGGCTGCGGCGGATAAATCGATCGGCGAGAGCGACAAAAATAAAATAAAAATATTATGATGTATTATAAAGCGGTGGCCAGATATAACGTATCGATCGTTTTACTCGTGTGTAAAACTCGGTCATTTTTAGTGTTTGTTTAATTCGTCAAAAAAAAAAAGAATAAAATCACCTTGCTTCTACAGGTATATAATATTCCAAGCGATTAAGACGTATGACGCGTCAGCCGAGCTTGGTACAACAAATTATGACGTTTAAAAAAAAATATCACACACCGTTATATACCTACGTCCGTCTTGATGTGTTACTGTCGTCATTTTTGGGTCCGTGAACAATTTTCCTCGACTTGCGGTGTCCTACTCTCAAAAGTCGATCTTTATTACGTTATACTCATTATTCTACTCTTCAATATTTCCGAGCAGAGCGAACGTTTATTGTATGCCTAAACACAATATTTGTTTATTTTTACAAAACAGGCCACGTCAATAATGTGACATGTACAGTGGTCTTATTGAAGTCGAAACAATTCAAACAATGATAATGTAATAATAATGCCTCGATTGCGCCACTATAGACGAGGGTTCACCGAATCCATATACATATATATATATATATCATATATATCTATCATATTATGATATAATGATTTGATGTGTAACAATATAATTTTCATTTTTCATCCTAATTAGACTTAAACATATGTAAATTCTTACTTAAACGATTATACATTATTAATTTATTATTGTTCATCTTACGACCTTGAATCGTGATTTACGATAGGTAACGTAACGGATCCGTCAGAGCGTCTAATCATCAAATCGCGTAACGCAGTTGTTGAATTTCACTACCTACTCTTATAACCTGTTTAGTGTTTTTAAGAAAATTGTGAATATCTCGTCGCGCGTGCACAAAAATCATTGCACACGCTTTTCCGCTGTTGCGTGTGTCGGGTTTTTTTTGGAAAATTACTTCCACGTGTAATTTTATCGTTCCGAGCCTCCGAAAGTACATCGTAATGAGTAATGACCAATGGTAACATAATGGTAATAACCGTGTCCGGTGGCATAAGACCGAAACAAGGAAATCCGTCAGTACATCGCGTATAATATATAATGCATACGTCAGTATAGGGAACCGCCAAGGCGCCAATAAACTTTATACGATAATATTTTCTAGAAAAACACATTTGAGGGGTTTTATGATGACCGTATCGAAATCAATGTTCACGGGGGTGCTCAAGACGACGGGGCGTTCTCGGGGAAGTGGCGCAGAGGGGAGAATTTGCTCCTCGTTGATGTTCATTGTATGCCATCCTTAAGTATTACTAGAAAAATTGTTAGTAGTGTGTATAGCGGACATAGTAGAGCACATGCGTGTCACACGAGTCACTCATCTAATTTTGCTGCACCTTATCGCCAAGGACCCGCGACCAATATTCGGTGTCGTTAACGACAGTAAAAATATACATTGTTGTGTAGTCCTCACCTCAGCCCACCCGTTATACTGTATTCCGGCAAAGAACCATCAACAATCAAAGGCCATCACGGACAACGAAAACAAAATATCTAACCAAGTAAAATATGCAGATCATTTTTTATGGGGGAGAATTCTAGAATTAAAAATTGGCACAAATGATTTCTGTAATCGAATTCTTATTATGTAATACATTTAAAAAAAAAAGAATGATATATACCTAATAAGTGTATATTTTTAATTGATATTGAGTTCTCAACCACTCTTATTGAAATTGACCTTGCGATGCCACTTCTGCAAGCTTTTAAGCGCATCCGGTTAGTGGGAAGTATATCGAGCGTGTATAATGACTCAATTATAAGTAAGGTTGATACTTTATTTCAAAACCATATTATATAGTTGGGCTATTATTATAAGTATGTACAACGTACTTACTATTATAGAAGTGTAGATAATTACTCCACTGACACATATTTTACCATCTTCGTTTAGGTAGGTACATTATAGAATATTTTGTGCTATTTTTATAATATTTGTTAAATTGAAACATACAAATACTGAAATGCAATCTAAATATTATCATACTGTATGAAGTAAGCATATTATAAGTGATTATAAAGTCATTATGGTGTGATTATCTCGACAGAAATGCCATTCTACACCCACCGCGATGGCACTTGCATGACTTATATATATGGTGCAATCATTAATTTATTGAAATGGCTTAGGGTTTCTGCCGTGGCATTCCATTAGACAGGAGGACGATAAGAGACTATAAAATTCTGTATAAGGCTTACCTACCGTGATTTTTATTGATTTTTTTCACTTATTCCTTGAGACGTCGCATCATCGCAAGCGGTGACGACGGATATTCATCGACGGCTTAGAAATGATGTAATTTCATGTTACGTCACTCATAAGCTATTCGTTTTTCATATATCCGGGAGGGGGGGGGGCTTTTGCTTCAGGCTTCCGAGCACGCCGACTCATCGCGTCTCTATATTGCAGCGGAATCATAATATGACAAGATTATTAGCATTTTAATATCTCTGCAACAACACAGTACATTATAACATTGGCGTCTCTAAGAGGGTTACGTATGTGTAGAATATTCTCACCTGTCGGTTGTATTTCGATTTCAACGTTGCACATGTATATGCAGAGGTATTCATTTATTACGTCTGTGCGAGAATGCAATTATCGCGTTATTCAGCACGAGACTTACTGGAATGAGCTGAGCTATAGTGTTGAACAACCGCGAATTGTGGAATGTATTATACCTAGGTATATGAAAAATGCTGCGATGGTGTCGACGACGACGTAACAGTCAAGGTTAGGTTGGAATATTAGTAAATATTAATACGTCAAGTAATAGTGCATAATACGAAATAACGCTAAAAGATTGTATTATTTATGCGCATCGTCGTGCGTCGGAGCTCAGATTTTATTACCTATCCATTTTCTAAAATGTATGGGTATATTATGAGTGTGGTGGAGATCATAATATACGAATAATACTGCACGTGGATTTCGGTCGAAAATGTGAGTACTATAATAGCCAGTAGTACTATCGCAGTCCGAACAGATCATCAAAGTCGAAATTGAAAATAAACAATAATTATAGTGGTCGACGTCATCGGTATATGTACATGTTTTGTGTACCGCAGTAACAATAATGATAAAACTGTTTGTACCATCAGAATAGATATTACGTAAAAAAAAGACCTATTATCAATACAACGAATTAATGAATAGTAAAGATCATGTTGTTATAATCTAATAATCGTTATTATTCATTACGTCCGATATTATGATCGTCACGACTCGTGGACTGTAGATTGTGCTTCTGACATAATTCGTGGCAGTTTCTTTTCGCCTTCAACACGTCGCGTGTTCGTCACTATGCGTACATTGCAAAAGTACCTAGATGTAAATAAACAGAATATCGTATACATGTTTGGGTATGCCTAAGTACAACGGTGCGTGTAGTTATTACCCGTGTATAAATATATATATATATATAGGTAATATAGGAATGCGTACAAACTATTTTGATGGGTATTTAAATAATAATTTGAAATGCACGCCGTACGTACATCAATGGGACTTGTCTGTGTACAACACATCGAGAGTATGCTCTTTGAGTATAATGCTATACGGTTATACCCACCGCACTATACGTCATATTATTATAAAATAATATTATAATAATGCTGTGTATCTATATATTATACAACAAAAACAATAATAATAATAACAATGATAATGGGAGAAGGGCAGGACCGCGAGGAGTGCGAATGCGTGAGTATTATGCTATTAAGTGTTTCGCTGTTTGTTTCAGAGAACACGCGATGACGTTACGACGATGACCTTGTGCGAGTCTTCCGAGGAGAAGGCGTCTCCAACAAAGTTAACGGGTAAGTCCGTCGTCGCACGAATCTACCTCATACTTAGCTGGTACTTGTAATATTATGAAGTGTCAACACCGCAGCTACGTAGAACTTTATATGCTGCACGCATGTCCGGCATTTTGTTGACTCTTTTCGTTGACCGGTTACAGCTTACCGGAAGGCGATTGACAACTTGGACAACGACCGGAAATGGCAGACCGACACGGCAGTGGGAAAGAGGATCGGCCTGTACAAGCTCAGCGGAGAGTTGGGCAAAGGGAATTTTTCGCAAGTGAAAACTGGATATCACGAGTTGACCAAAGGTAATTAGGCCCCGACCTTGACTGATTAAACGGATCAAATGAAACACTCTGACGATATCAATAATTATAAATGACACTAGAATCAATAATTTCAAAAATACATAAGTATTGATAAGCATTATTTTTTTTTACTCTATGAATAGGTATAGCCCATAAACATAGCGCGCACTTGCAGGAGCTAATATGAAATATTGTGTCCGAATTGCAGTTAGAAACGTTCGAATGTATTTTTTTCGCGTTTGGGTTATCGGTTTTTAACTAGGTATATCATTTTTTTTTATCAGCTTTAAGTATAAAACTATTAGCATAATATAATTATAATTATGTATTGGTATAATAATAATGTATTTAAAATATACCTACTGCCAAGTAAAACGTTTAAAATACCACTGTAACATCTACGACTTGAAACTTAATATCTCTTTTAAATAATATATATTGTTTACATTGTATTATTGATGAAATATGAATAGTAAAAAATAATTATAGGGACGATGTATATTTTGCTGTGGAAAAAAAAAATGAAATAACTAATGATTAGTTACTAGTTAGATATCAACCCAATAATTTTCTTCGTAGATTATGAATATAATTATATTATTTAGCATACCTATTATTTACTAACAATTATTAAAATCGTTAAAAAAAATAAAATTCGTTCCGTATTTCATTTTTATATTATTATGCAATTTATTGTTTAATTATCGATTATCAGTATTTAAAAAACGTGTACAACAGTTTACACACAAATAAATCGTAATATTATAGGTAAGTAAACATATTATGATACAACACCTAACCGCAAGCAGTAGAAATTATTCGTATGTATAATAATAATTAATATTTTTTGAGCGCTTATTATAAACGTTTTCCTACAAACGTTTGCTGCGACGACGACTTCTCATTTTCTACATAACAGAGCGGTCTACTTAATGAAAAAAAAGAACAATAAAATAATGTGTTACCTTTTATTATTGCGTACGATACCACCACCTTTACAGTCGGCGAATGTATATAATACGAAATTCGTTTTATTATAAATATTATATGTTATTATTGTTATTATTACTATGCTTTCAGAACGAGTGGCAATCAAAATATTAGACAAGACAAAATTGACGGCGAAAGCGAAGAAAATGTTGTCCCGGGAGATCTCCGTCATGGAATCGATACATCATCAAAACGTTATTCGGTAAAACAGCATCTATATAATACAGTATACACATAATATAATATCACGTGTTTCCTTGACATTGTGTGCGTGTGATGATATTATTTCCATGACCGTAGTGTGGTGTTATTCATTCATATTATAATAATATTTTGCTTCTTTTCATTTTCATTTTTTTTCACCCGATTTATATCGGTACCTATATAAAATAATAATATAACAAATCAATAAACGATTTCAGGACGTTCCTTTCATTGGCTCTGCCCCCATCCCCTTCACCCCGAATGTCTATCGTATATAATATTATTATAATGCAGTGCCGTCATTTCAATTTTCAATAGAGGGGGCAAAAGTTATAACCAGCCCAAATGGGTAACTTAAAAGAAATATAGAATAATTATATTTCAACTATTGATATTATCAATCTTAACAATATAATTTCTCAGCATATTTTTTCAAAATATTACAAAAATAGGAATGTGTTTGTGCTTATAGAATATAATAAGGGTTCATCGTAAATAACCGGACACCTGCAGCCCATTGAGGGGGGGGGGGCTGATTTTAAAATCAGACAGGGAAAAGGGCTCACGCTCACCTCGCCACCCTCCAAATGACGCCACTGCAGTTGTATAATACTGAGTAAACCGCATTTTAGACTGTTCGAAGTGATCGAGACTTACACGAAATACTATTTGATAATGGAACACGCTGCGGCCGGAGAACTGTTCAAGAGATTGATATCCGAGGGTAGAATGCACGAGTCGGAGGCGAAAAACATTTTCTCTCAAATCGTGTTGGCCGTCAAACACCTGGTGAACAATTTTTTTCCACCGGTTTTTACCACTTAATCGTTCTTGTAATAATATTTTATTAATTCTCATTTTTTTTTCGTCCATGTTCCCTATATACACTGCAGCACGACCGCAACATCGTTCACAGAGACATCAAAGCGGAGAACGTGTTCTTGAGCTCCAGAGGCGTCGCCAAATTAGGAGACTTCGGCTTTAGCATCACAGTCTCGAGTACCTATATTCAGAAATATTATCATATAACATTATTTCGAACAATGACATATGTTTATACAGCCGAGTCTCGTTAACTCGAATATCAAGGGAAAAGGGGGAATAAATAATATAAATTCGACTTCTGTATTTTTCGAATTATTATGTATACCTTAAACACTGCTTACTTAAAAACACTTCAAGAGACAAAAATAAAATTCTAATTACCGAGACTCGACTTTATTTAGAACATGTTCAGAGGGGCCCATAATTTTATTTTTAAGAATAATTAACTAAAAATCAAAATACTATATAATATGGGGTACGATCATGTATATCGTTGTTTTGACGGAAGCTCATTTATTGAATGAAAATAGGATCACTATTCGCCTGCAATATTGGATTCATTGGACTCGACCAAAACCGATGATCGAGTTTTTAAATATTACAAAATACTTAAGTGCAATTCAAAATTGTATATTAAAATTATGATTTTGGTTTTGTGCCTTTATATACATAGATAAACATTATATTCTCACTTTAAATCGATCACACGGTTTAATGTCCCTAATACACGGTTTCGTGACGATAACATAATATTATAAGTAAATCCGATAAGAGCTCTGTGACGTTATACATAACACATTATAATGTTCTATGTAAATTCCAATTAAACTATAGATCGATTAAATTATAATATTGTGTCAGTCGCGTACAAACAAACACGTGTTTAATATTATTATAATATTATGGTATGATTACATACTTATTATATAAGTATACGGTATTATCATCTATGGCATATCATACACACGAACATTATAATATAATGATATGCATAATAATAATAATAATTAATAATAACCATTATAATATAATTTATTCTAAGTCTACACAGCCACTGACTTCGAACGACATCAAAATTTTAATTTCTCGTACGAACTTACTTCGATACTAATTGATTGCCATTATTACAATTATTGTTTTACTTTTTTTTTATCCACAACACTAAAATAAATTGTAAATTATTGTAATATGGAACTATGGTAAAATCAAATGGTATATTATCATGTGTTGATGTTTGTGTTTGTAATTGATCGTGGAGGAAAATCACGTACTTAATTTTAAGATATAAAAAAACGATTTCGATTGATATTTTTACTATTTCACTATATTGACATTGCCCGATATATATTCGCAATACCTTACTGTTCGATTGAAAGTATATGTACCTATACATATGTGTAGGCGCAGCTAATTTTTTGAATATTACAACAAAATATCGTAATGACAAAAAAACGAGAATATCATGTCATTGTGATGTGTATAAACATATAAATTAAAGGCATTAAAGTATTAAACCGAAGATTGAAAATGTTACAAATCTTAAAATTCGTTGCCATAGTTTAATATTATTTTAATGGTATTACTTTGAGCGCATTCCTTGCATATTTATTTTGTAACCACCTGTAGTAGTTAATACTAAAATACTATAGTTTATACTAAATTATTTCCCACGGGTGATCGCCCCTCGATTACTTACCCCCTTCGCTACTCCACCGCTGGTCACATAACGATCGCCATCACTTACCTATATTTACAATGATTATTGCTCATGCCGAGTTCGTATTATTAATCGGTTTTCGTGTTTTGCAGACGACGAAAAGTTGGAGACGTTCTGCGGGTCCCCACCGTACGCGGCGCCCGAACTGTTCCTGGACGAGCGTTACGTCGGCCGTCCCGTGGACGTGTGGTCGCTGGGCGTGCTGTTGTTCTTCATGACCACCGCCACGATGCCTTTCCTCGGCGACAACATGGCCGGGCTCAGGCGGTCAATACTGGCCGGGCACGTGGAAGCTCCAGCATCCATGTCCCAGCTGTTAAAGTCACTCATAGGTAATGGCCTACCAATAATTATGAGATTAAAAAAAGGATGGATGACAGTAATTATCTAATAATTGATAATTTACGGATGGCCGTGGATCATACAATTAGTACATAAATAATTTTGATAGTAATAATAATACGATATGATTGTGTCATGTAGATTTATACCCAACGCAGAGTTTACTTCCACGTGTACCTACGCTATATCAGGGGTTAAAGTGGGGGGACAGGAAGACTCAGTCCCCCTACCACTGACGGCGGTTAAAAAGCGTCCCCTTTAACAAATTAGGATTTTATACATTAGACGTTGTACATAAAATTATGTATGGAACGATTAAAACTATATGGAGACATTAGTCCCCTCTGAATTTTTTTCCCACTTTAAACCCTGCGCGCTATATGTACATAATATCAAATTATAATATTATGCCCATTATACGTGCGCGAGAGCGTACCGATTTACGCTGAACTGATGCTACAGTTGTACTTTGTAGTTAGTTTATAGTTTTATACATTATTTATAGCGCGATAACAGCACTCGTACCATTAACATATTGATTAAAAAAAAAGAGTAGTGCATTATGACGGTTCATCGCGCAGATGAACTTTCGACCATCAACACATCACCAACACAGAAAAACATGTGTAAATAGAGTACTTCGACCTGGACAATATTTGACGAGTGCTAACTTCTGTAGCGAAAACAATAGCATTAGAGTCTGCTGATAATGTCGGTGTTACGTTTAGACTGCTATACATTTACTATAGGTTTATAGTAGCAAATATTTTATATTTTGTACACACACCCATTTCTGATTGGCGTACGTAAATAAAAACATGAAACACAAAAATAAATACATATTCTAATAATAGCCGTAGGTCGTAGGGCCGTATAATTAGAGGTGAGTAGATATTTATATACATGTATGATGTTATGACTTATTGTGATACAATGATACATATATACGCGGCAATTAATTCAACAGTAGACACAATTGCCCGATGTCTCATGGCGGGGATACGATTGTACATACTGATGACTTCTTCATTACCCCTTTAAAAAGGATGAGCGTTTCCATGTCCTAGTGTCGCTTATGTTTAATCACTCTGTATACTGTGCGTTTACATAATACACTGCACTCGCATATTATGTTTGCCCACGGTAGTTGCATTAAGCGTTGTATTTTGCGAATCAATACTGCTGTGTGTATATGGAAGGACTGTAAGTGTTGTATTTAGGCTTAGAAATCCGATCGTCTATACCTATACTATTATTATGTAGGTAGGTAGGTAGGTATGTAGAGTGCAGTGCACATAAGTTAGGTTTTGTTTGCGAAGCCGCTCGTTGTTTTAATTATTTCGCCCTCCGTCACTGTATCGTACAATTATAATATACAAATGTAATTTCTGAAAATTTGCCATAAACATATTTTCAACTAATGATTATTATGGCATATTATATAGCTAGGTAGACGCACGCGAGTGCAAAAAATAAATAAATCCGATACTCGATTACTGCCAAGGTGGGGTTAATTCAAACTTATATACGTATAATGTGTACGGTTTTTTAGCACAAAAATCTAAAAAAAAGTGTGTCATATCATTGCGATTATTAGTTTTGCGCGCTCTCAACTACAACGCATTATTCAGTATGTATAGGTAACTAATAACTGTACATTGTAGTATTATACAGTATATTATATACAGGTATAGTTAGGGTCACCAACTACCTGGTAGTAGATACAATACTTACCTATAGTGTATATATATAATGATATATCTCGATGTATTCACATGAGCATCAATTTATGTGTGTTTAATATTTTTTTAAAATAAATGCGGTTTAAGTAAACTCAAGAAAATATAAATGTCTTCGTTTTCCATTTTCTAATTCAAACATTTGTCATAAGTCTTAAACTTATTTTATACTATTAGCTGGTGATGGATGAGTGCTTGTAATTTGTATTAGTAGGTTGGTAGAGATAAGTCAGATGAATTCGGTCTATAAAAATAATGTGTTATAAAACCTTCTAGGATTATATTTTTGGATTTGTAAGTTCCAATACTTATTTTGTAACGGTGGTCACTAATATATTTTATTGTCACAAATACTCATAATAATACTATGTTATATATTTATACGTAATCGTTTCTCGCATACCACAGTGTCCATGCTCAACACGTCGCCCGAACACCGGTTCAACATCGATCAGGTACTCAAGTCCGACTGGCTGCGCGAGGCGTCCGCGTACCAGATACGGTTCAACAACAACTCGGTATACGGTCAGTGGTGCGCTTACCCGACGGCGGCTGGTGCTGAGGTCACCGACACCGAGACGAACGCCAGGCGGGCCCTGGAGGGCCTCGGCATAACCGACGCGATGCTCGACGAACACGGTTCGCGGGGGTCGAGAAGCAACGTTGTGGCCACGTACCGGATAGTGGTCAACAGGCTTTTGCAGCAGCGCAGGCTCATGGGGCAGCAGCACCACATGCAACACCAGAACTCGACCATGCAGCATCCGCAGACCGCTTCCGGCCGGAAACCCACCAAGACCAAGTCCCGGTTGTGCGCCATAACGTGAGCTGCATCGGAACTGCAGCGACGCCCTCAGCTCAGCAAATCCACACACACACGAGACACCCCCCATGACCCCTAACACTCGATTCGGCCGCTTGTCGAAGCGTGTAAGGTCGTTAAAAGTATATAAAAATAATATGTATATACTAATCGTATATGATATCATAAATTAATTATTATATAATTGTGCAAAGTATCATAATATTAATTTACGATACATTTTTTACCATGTAGAACCCTGCAGAGTCTAAGACAAATTATTATCGAGTATTCCACGGTGTGCGATTATTAAGTATAATATTATTTTATGATATAATATGATATATTTATGTATATACATGTATATATATATAATATATATACATTACTCATTAATAATGAGTCATTATCGTACCAGTGGTGGTACAGTACCACCTATTGACTAATTTGACTATATGAATATTATATTTTAATATACGACTGCCGGTATTGGGTTCGTTATTAATTTATAATATTAATGTACAATATTTTATTGTACACGCTCCACGTGCCATCTACACACTACATTATTATAAACTATTATTGCCTACACATAACATTAGATTGATACGAATATACGTGGGTGTATAATATAGATAAGTGATATTGTCATGTCAAAGTCATAGAGTACGTTTTACTGTCTTAGACGTACGACGATTGATGTGTTATTGTTATAGACTTACGCGTATACGACTACGTATAAGAGATCATACGCATAGTGTCTATATAAATAATATAATATTATGTACCTATTTATCTAATTTATTTAACATTATACAGACTTACATATAATATATATATAGGTAATATTATAGACTGTTTTCGACTCGAATATATATATATATACGACGTCTTGTTATTATTTAATGGTGAAATAATATTATCAACTTTTTTTTTTATTGAATTTAATTCTATATATATATATTATATATATATATAATCCATTATGTTATTAAGCTTAAGCATTGTTATATGATATGTCTGGACATTTCGTGTTATTATATAGTTTTAACGTATATATTTGTGTACCTATATAAATATAGAATATAGTTCTTCAAAAAAACTGACACTTTGTTGACGACATTATATTATTATTATTATTATTACTATTATTGTATTACGAATTTATTCGAGACCGTTTTACTATATATGTTCAACTCGGTAACAGTTGAACAATACTATATATATATTATATAATATATAAACATATAGATACTTCGATTGAGAAAATATATTGACCTGATAATAAACAGTGTGGAGTGCATTTTATTTATTTCAATTTTTCCTTTAAGCCGTCGTTGGTACAATACCTGTTTATTACGTGTGTTGCGCCGGCCCGGCCCATTTCAAAATTTTGGAAAATTTTGTCACCAATATTTAGCATGCAATTAGCATGAATTTGCACGACTAAAATTAGAATTTGCATGATATTGGTTTAACGGTTAAATCCAAATTTTGATGAGCCGGGCTGGCGCAACGTTGCAATTTAACACCGTCGCACGCTACCCGTTACCACATTAAAGACACATTAATATACCTAATATTAGTTTCTATAAAAAACATTTACAATATTATATATTGAGGGTTATTAATTTCTTATAAACCATTAATTGTATGTAACGGCTTGTAACAAGGAGAGAGGACCAACTCTGGGAATATTGCTGAATTGCACTTACTGCAACGAGTTACATGCAAAAGGAGTAGAAAAATCACAATTTTTATAAGAGTTGTCATTTTTTAAGGGCACCTAAGTGCGCGGGATCAGCTAGTATAATATAAATGGTTCATTTTAGCTCCGCATCATCGGCCGATGAGCATTATTTCCAAAAGTTTAAAATTAAAAAAAAGACAGAAAGTGTCAGTACTTTTATTGTTTTTATAATGTGTGGTTTGTTTAATGATAATAATTTGTGTAAAATACAGTGCCGCAACTATTAACTCTTGAGAGGCCTATGTGCAAGGATTTATTTTGAGGAGCCACATTAATATTATATGGTCGTTATTATGCATTTTTAAAAAATTAGGTTGTATAAACAACATTTACAAATTTACAATATAATATCTTGACTAGTGTTTGAAGTATAAAATATTTCACAAAAACATGAAACATTTAATTTATTTTTAACACAAATAAAATCACAATTTATTTATTTTTTTAACACAATATTCAGTGTTCTAAATTCTAATGTCAAAATTCAGTAAGTATACAATATACATGTATAATATTGTATACCTACAACTTGTATCATTTAAACATTAAAATGTTCAAGAATGTTGAATCCATTTTAAAAGTATAATATCAAAGGTTAGGTAAACCGTAAACATACAGGTACCATACAGTTATGAAGGTAATTTATGACACTTATATATACCTAAATATAAAACTTATTTAAAAATAAAACAAAATGTATTAAAATACTGAAATCTTTCACACATTTTGAAATATTTCACGAAATATTTAATTTTTTTATATTTTATGAAATTTCCAAACACTAATATTGACTTTTATTAATTTCATATCAACAATTAATTGTAAGTAACGACTAACGGTCTATTCTGTAATGGGCCGGGCTGGCGGAACAATAAAACTGTAAAAAACACTAAATCGGTTTTTTAGCCATTATAAAATGGCGTGCGAATTCCGGGGACAGTCGTGCGAATTCATGCTAATGACGTGCTAAATATTGG